>NC_077227.1:196942171-197096985 GCF_027887165.1 Monodelphis domestica
GTAGCAACAATTGAAGTTGTGCTCAACCTCATTTGCTTTAGAAATTTAAAAAAAAATGCAATTTAGTCACGGAAACAGAAATACTGATTTTGAGCATCACTCACCAGTTGTTTACTTGTAGAATTGTAAGTCCTGTGTCTTGGGCTAACTGTTTCTTCTGCTCCTCTGAAGGATATGGATGCTAAAACAAATAAACAAAAAGATTAATTAGCAGCTAGGAAAGATGCACTTGCATCTAAGAAAGAAAACACCACTTATGGTTTCTAGGGTTTTGTGATTTGGCTTTTTTTTTTTAAATGTAAAGATAAATGAGGGGAATGATAGAATATAGATCAAAGATGACTAGTGTTTTATACTCCCTATTCTTGCAGCATGTTTCAGGTCATGCAACAAGAAAACCATGTAAATCTTGGTTACTAGGTTTTTAAAAATAGATAAAGCATTTAAAGTATTTTCTTAACCATTTCAACTTCAGGGTGACATTCATTCCTATCCAAAATATTCCCGTTGCACAAAAGGCAACTTGTTACACTGGCATTTTTCTTTGCTGCCTAGAAAATACATATACAATAGTTATATAGGGTTGTCCATTTAAGAGGGCTCCACTAAACTATTCTCTTCCAGGCAAAGTAAGCTTATTGGCAGCATATATATATTTGGAGAGTGCTGTAGGATAATTAGAAGTATTCTCAAGAGTCATGATGACCAACTAAATTAATTATATGGTTTATTGACAGTATATTTATGCAATCTCCTTTATAGAGCAATGGGAAGATTCTCTCATTTGACCATTATCCTACTGGGGTAGGTGAGCAGGCAAGAAATTCGTATTCAAATGAATCCACCATGAGAAAGGCTTCATACAAAATTTTGAATTGAAACTCATATGATGACAATGAGCAGAATTAAGCTACAGATTTCACTGCTCCCACTTTTCCCTCCCCATGACCATCCACAAAAAGCACTTTGGAGGAGTAGCTATGACATCATCAATCTGTTCCTTCATTCTTTCAAGTCAAGCATTATTGTTTCAGTATTACATACTTCCTTAAGAATTACTACACACTTGCATATGAATTAAGTATGGCCCACCTTTATATTCACTCATTTCTTTGTGGAGAAAAAGTGAACTTTTATTTGCCATTTCAAAGTCTTCTACAATAAAGAAAATTTTAAGTAATAAACATTTCCTTTAATGATATTAAAGGGTGACATCACAGGAATAATATTTGGGCATTTGGGAGTTAGATATTTTAGTCATCTGAGATTCTATTCTTCAGATATTTCATCTCATAATAATATACATTATCTATAAGTTGTCCATTGACTTACTAGCGAAACCAAATGCCATTAGGTTAAACAATATCCCCTGTACAGTGAAAGGGGTTAACTAGATTTGTATTAATATAGAAGCCAGGCTTTTAATATTCTGCAAATGTTAACAAAGAAAGATGATAATGTTGAGTTAATATGGGTTAAGCATAAAATGAAAATAAATTTTTCTGATTGCGAGGTGTTGACACTTTTTTGGCTAGGGCCTCCAGCCTGTTCTTGAAAGCTGTGTAATTACAGAAGGCTTTTCCCCTCCTTCCCCCTCCTGCTTCTAGCCTGCCCACATTAGTAATGACCCCTTCACTGCTTCAAAAACCACTAATAGTCTTCAGCACAGGCAAGAAAAATGAACAGGATAAATTGGAATCCACAGTCAGTAATTTGCATCATATGAGGCTGCTTCGGCCACTCACGCTCATCCCTGGCCATCAATCGCTGACTGTCAGGTGCTGCACTCTGCCACCATGACAAATACTGCTCCTAACACTCTGATTCGTCCAAACAATGTAATTGTCCTCTATTCTCCTCTTGGTAATGGAGATAATGAATGACTGCACAAACAAGAAGGATTGCTCATCAGATACTGGGTGGCTTCAAACCAAAGCAGGGAAAAAGGCTCTAGTACAAATTTTAATTGACTGAAAACCCTGGTTGGGGGGGGGGGGGGAGGAGGGAAAGAATAAAAGAAAAAAAAGGAATTCTTTTCTTATCTTCGGGCCCAAGTGAATAACTTTTGACCCATTTCCCCCCTTTGGCTTTTGAGGAAGTAGCTAGATCTATAGAGTCTGTCCATTTTGGGAAAATGGAATTGTTAAAATAAGAATAAATTGCTAGAGTACTGTCATGCTGGCACGATCATCCCATGTATAATTCTGTCAGTAAAGATTCTTGTCTTTTTGGTATTCAGCTTCATAAATTGTTGGGAAGTACTTGGTAGAGTGTGTGTGTGTGTGTGTGTGTGTGTGTGTGTGTGTGTGCTTGAGAATGTGAGGGACTGATTGATAAAGAGATGGTGAAGATAGGAGGGGAGACAAGGAAGAGGGTCATGTTATTTAGCAACCTGTTCCTTTCAGTTTGACTATAAAAATCTGATTACACTAACAGGAATATTTTATTATGAATTTAAGAGAATGGCTAGAAAATTGCAACAACACATTCTATCCTGGGAATCCCTGAACAGTACTATCAATGTGAAGAAAGTTGTAAACTCCATCCACATATCATTAAAAAAGATGAGGTATTACCAAAATTTACCTTGCACAGATGGCTTTTTAAAAAAAAATTAATAGGGAAGATAATAACAACCTTAACTTATTGAAATAACATTCTGTGGTTTTTGAACATCAGTGATTCTATGGCCTTTTATATATGGAGTGGACTGTTTATCTGAAAGTGTTCTGGCAAACTGCCACCATATTTCTAAAATTAAAAAAAGGATGGAAAACAATCAACATTCAGAGGAACTGAAACCACAGCAATGTGTTTTGGATTAATTTACAAATATGTGTATATATTTAAGGCTAAACTATGGAACCAGAAAATTCTTACAACTTAGTCTATCATATGCATTCTTACACTTTATTAGAACAGACATCATATTGAAATAATAAACATGGAAGGCCTTTACTTCTTCTTTGATCTATTTTACTAAATGTCTGACTGGCTCAAATTTAAAATAAACTCTGGTATGTTTGCACTTGAAAACTGAAAGGAGACCATGAGTAATAATTTGTTGTCAGTTTCCATATTCTTGGACTAAGTCTACAGTTTAGTCTGTACACTGTTGGGTGCCAACCCTCTCTGGTCCGGTGATTCAGAGATGGCTCAACTTTCTCTTAAGAACATATATGGTAACATAATAAGACTGATGATAATTCCCTTCATTAAGAAAGAACTCAAGTGAAATGAAGAAAAGTCAAAGTTTTTCAAATGAATAAATGAATCTAAAGAAATAGTAGCAAAGGTAGCATAATTTTGACAGAGGTCAACAAGAATAAAAAAGGCTTATATGGATTCTCTTAGTATGGATCTCAAAGAAAAGTTTTCAAAAATTTAATACATATTGAAATTCTCAACATATTTGGAAGATATTTTCCCTTTTTCAATACCACTTTTCTTTAAAGACAGTTGATTAAAGAATGTCATTACAAATATTTATAGCTGGACTTTAAGAAACTTTGAGATGAGATGTATGCTCATTAAATGAGGAACGGCTAAACAAATTGTAGCAAATGAAAGTAAAGAAATATTATTGCACTAGAATAAATTATGAATATGAGGAATTCAGATAAATTTAAGAAGACTTGGTTGAGCAGATGCAAAGTGAAGTAAAAAGCAGATCCAGAACAAGGTGCATAATGTCCACAATTATGGACAGGAAAATAATTCTAAAAGACATAAAAACTCAGGCAAAAGCATTGAAAATGATCAGAACTTGACTCTAGTCATGATCCTTTCCTATTGGTAGACCTTAAACATGGAATGAGGACTCTGCTTTCAGAGATCCTTAATGTGTCAGTTTGCTTTGTTTAAGTGGTAGTTCCTTATTAAATAAAGAATTTTTTTTTTTGGCTAGGGTATGAGCAATAGAAATGTCAGCGATGAAGAAAAAAAGCATTGATAAAATATTTAAAAGAAAGTAGGTTAACTTTTCTCAAGTTAGTAACTTCTTTGTGATACTTTTTCTATGGGTATTGATGTACATTTTTATATACACTGAATCTTTATAACAATGTCCATGGATTCTATGCAATGGAAGAGCTTTCAAAATGGAGATACTCTAGCAAAATTTTTTGGTGATTTAGTAATTAGCCCTCTTTGGATGCACCAGTCAGATTCACAATATCCTGAGTTCTGCTCTATAGTGAATAGTTATGCAATGTAACAATGCATTTAGTCCATATTATATATTAGCACATCAAACATTTGAGGATAGCTAATTAAAATAAACTTGTTTTTATCATTTATCAGTCTGTTGAGAAGTAATGCTATCTCATGGAAAGGATGTTGGGATGAGAATTGGGATCAATTCCTAGATGTGATATTTATAGGATAATAGTTCCTTTTTCCTGAGGGAAGAAGTACAGCCTTGGGGAGAGCATTTAGTTTATTTTAATCAGCATTGTTAGAGTTTAAGCCATATGAAGACTTAAAAAAAAAAAAAGATCCGGAGCTATAAGACCAGTTAACTTGAAGCCTTGAGAATGGGGGATGTTATCACTTGGAATCAGGATTAGGATTTTTCTGCTTGACCCCAGTGGGCACAACTAGGTAGGAGTGAAGTTGCAAAGAGAAAAATATAGGTTTGACATGAAAAATATTCTCAACAATTAGAGTTATTCTAAAATGAATGTACTGTCTGAGGAGGTAGTCGATTCCTACTCATTGGAGGCTTCAAGCAAAGGTTGGATAATTACTTGTAGGGTATGTAGTAGAAAGAATTCTTTTTTAAAATCAGACATAATGTGAACTAGATGCCTGCTAAGGTATCCTCCAACTCAGAAGTCTTATGATGCTTTATTTAATTCAGGGAAGATAGAATAAGCAGCATGTCTAAACTATAAAACCATGCCAGCAAACCTGTATCAAACATGGGAATAGGTAATTAATGGATCAGATGTTTAAAGTTAAAGCTGGAAGAGATTGTAGATGCTATCAAGTCCAATCTCCCCATTTTACAAGTAAAGGAACTGAGGCATAGAGTGACTGGGTGACATGAAAACCTGATGGTCATGGCTTTTATTTTTCATGTTTTTCCCATTTTAACATGCAAAAAACATCCACCTAGTTTTTCTTGCAGACAAATGGGATGTGTTTACATGCCATTACTCAGCTGGTTGGGTCTGGATCACAGAGGCCTAGGAATATAGGTTTTAGAGCTCTGAAGGACTTAAGAAGTTATCTAATCCAACCGCATAATTTATTAATCAGGAAATCAAGATGTAGAGAGGTTCAGTAACTTGCCATGGATCAGAGAGGAAGCAAAAACTGAGCTAGAATTCAAACTCAGTTCCAAATCCAGGGTTTTTCCCACTGTGTCACAAGATGAGAAACTGAACAGCCAAAATCATAAATTCATATTAAATTGTTAGTCATATCAATATGGATAAAAGTAGTGGTAGTAGTCATAACCATTTGCCATCATAGTAATAGTAGTAGCAATAGCAGCTAATAGGCATATAGGGTTTTAAGGTTTGAGAAATGCTTTATACATATTATCTCACTTGGCAAGCCCAATTTTGCATGAATCAATGTTTTTATTTTGTCAGGGGTAGCACAAACTTATTAACCTAGGGTTGGATCTTTCCCAATTTAGAGGACAAAAGATTAATTTTAGAGTTGGAGTTCTTGACTTGAGGTTCATGAACTTTTAAAAAACATTTTGAGGGGGCAGCTGGGTAGCTCAGTGGATTGAGAGCCAGGCCCAAGAGATGGGAGGTCCTAGGTTCAAATCTGGCCTCAGACACTTCCCAGCTGTGTGACCCTGGGCAAGTCACTTGACCCCCATTGCCTAGCCCTTACCACTCTTCTGCCTTGTATTCTGCCAATACACAGTATTGGCTCCAAGATGGAAGGTAAGGGTTAAAAAAATTTTGATAACTATATTTCAATTATTCTTTGTAATCATATGTATTTTACATATTTAAAAACATTGCAATGAGAATGTATTCATATCCTTCACTAGACTACCTGAGGGGCCCATGGTAACACAAAAATAGTTAAGAACCTCATATAGTTGAACCATATAGGATCATGTGAAATAAACTTTAAGCCCTTTTCCCAGCCTCCTTTTATAATATCCAATGCCAGGGAAGGAAAGAGAAGGATTACTATAGTCAGTACTCAAATGAGATTAATCACAAAACACAAATTACCTTTTTACTGACATTCTAAACTGAAGTTTAACGTGGAGTTTTGCCAATGGAACAGTTTCTCCTCCTCCTCTCTATCCCTGTATTTCCCAAGTGAGGAAATTACTCTTGTGAAAATGAGGAAGTTCTGACTTATAGGAAATAGTGCATGATGAATTATATTATTTGGAATTTTCTCCTTCCCTCCCCTCTCTGCTCATCCCCTGGGAATTACTGATCACTGATAAAAACAGCAACATATTGCCTTCATCCCAATCCATAATTCTGGCCAAACATGGCAAAAATTTTCTGAAGTTAAGATTTTAAAAATGGTTTCCCACAAGAATAGTACTCAAGAGATTTCAGAAATCAGATGACTGAGAGAAGGCAGTGTCATACAGTGGAAAAATACTGGAACTAGAGTCAGAGGATTAGGACCAAACCCTACTTTAAATATTTACTACTGAGTAACTTTGGACAAGTCACTAACCAAAGTGGACTAATTGGTCTCTAAGGACCTTTCTTGTTCTAAATCTATGAATGAATGCTATTTCACAGGTTTTAGAACTGAAAGAATCATTAGAACTCAATCATTTCTCATTCTCCAGGAACTGAGGCACAGATAAAGTAATTGATTTGCCCAGTCACACAGGTAGAAATGGTAGTTGGAATTTGTACACAGTTTCTCTTACTCCAAATTCATCCCTTTTTCTACCACAGGGACATGTATAATGTATATAATGCACTCATTCCCACATAGTATAGTAGATGGAGAGTCATCCAGAAATACCTGGGTTTCTTTTCTGCTTCTAATACTAACCCATGACATAGGCAAATCACCTAACATTACAGTGCTCTGGGCAAAATCCTAAGACTATAAATTTCACAGATGATTCCAACCTGCACTGGTAAAGGGATTTTTTTTTTTATGTGAGAGTTCCTATAGAAATTACCTCACAGCTCCAATTCCTCTCCTTATCCTTAATAATACCTATAGACCAATGAAACTTTAAATCCAAATAATATTGTATTTGACTCTAAAAATATTAGAAGGTAATAATAATGTTTCCTGGATGGCAATCCAAGATAGGTAAAATTTCAGGATAATTCTGGGGCCATGCTAAAATTCTCAGAGAAAGTGGAATAAATTTACTGATCAAAGGTTGTTTGGATTTTTAAAACATAAAATTAACCCCTACTGTGATTTAAAAGTTTCATCAAGGTTTGAGGCTAGAGGTATCTATGTAAAAAGCAACAAGAGTTGTGTAATCTTCTGGCTAATTAAGGACCACTCTATTAACTTTATCTAGGTATTATGTAGACATGATTTCCTCTATGTAGATACCACTTCCACCAAAAAATAATACCAACCCTTGAACACAGATGTTGAAAAAAAAAGTAGAGTTCAGGGATTGGTATTTCTTGGTGGAAGTGATATCTACATAGAGGAATTTGTCTGTATCAACACAATACCTAGATAAGTGCCTTGCAGAACTAAAATATTTTATCAGTCTTTGAGCAATTTGTTCTACACCTAGATTTTTTATGCTGCTTTCCCCAGTATTCTGGGGTTCTATATCATGTAACTGAGGTGGTCTAGACTTGTGTTTTTCATTAATGTTAGGAATTCCTGATGGGGAAATTCCCTCTACCAATGTAAGACTAAAAAGTCTTCTGATTCTTAGAAGGCAAAAGAGCCTTATTCCTGGCCACACTGCCACTGTAGTTCAGAAGTGGAATTTGAACTCAGTTTTCCTAACTCTAATGTAATTTTTCTCTCCTCTCTGGCATACTGGTCACTCTGTGAATAGAGATACTATGAAAAAATTTCTATGTTTGAAATTTTTTTCAAATATTGCATAAGAAATTGTGTATACATTTTAAATAATTATTGCACATGAAATTTCTTCTATATGATTAGATTTAATTTCTTATTTTTTGCTAAAATTTATCTAGTTCACTTTGGTCCAGGGGTAATAGTAACTCATTTATATTACATTTTAAGTGCACTATAACTTTATGTGAATAGCAATTACTTGTAACTTTAAGGGTCACAAAACTCTTTTCTAACAATAACCCTTTCAGGTAGGTAGTAAGAATATTTTTCCTTTAATTTTAGATAGAGAAACAGACTCAACATATAAGTAAATTAGTAAATAGAAGCAGCTGGGTGATACCTAAAGATCTGAGTTAAAATCCACCCTCAGACATTAGCTTAGTGTCTGACTCAGACACAGTCACTTATCCTCTGTTTAATTAAAGCCCTAATCCAGTGAAGAAGGAAATAGCAAATCACTATTTTTGCCAAGAAAACCCCATTGATAGTGTGGTTGGTCCATGGGGTCACGATGAGTCAGATACAACCAAACAACAAGGTGGAACAGTGAGTAGAGTGATGAACCTGAAATCAGGAACATGTGAGTTCAAATTTGAATTTATACTAGCTGTATGACCCTAAGCAAGTCACTTAATCTTTGCCTTGGTTTTCTTATCTATAAATGAGGATGTTAAAAACAACACTCACTTCTCAGGGATGAGTAAGAATCAAATGAAATAATATTTGTAAAACACTTTGCCAACCTTAAAGCATTGTATAAAGGATAGCTATTATTATTAGTTACTAACTATATTTTTAAAAATGCATTATTGTTGAAATTCAAACCCACATCTCTTGACTAACTTCAGGGGCTCTTTTTTCTATTAGCCAAAGACACCTCTATTTCATAACCCAGACCAATTTTTACAGCCATGTAGGGTTAGAGTCTTGTATGGAGGGCTCTATATCTCTGAAAACAGAGAGGAGTCAGAGTAGGCTTCATTATATTTATAGTGGGTAGAAATGGGTAGAAATGATTTTTTTCCTGTTAACATTACACAGTTAAGAGAAATCTAGTCCTAAATTATTCCTATAGGACTTGCTTTTGGGTTGAGATTTTGTATGTAATATAATAGCTATCTTGATTTGGTTTAGCAAATAGAGTGCTGAATTTGGCCTTTGGAAAACCTAATCTCAAATCTTTCCTTCGATATTTATTAGCCATGTGAATTTAGACAATTCATTTACGTTCTCTCAGCCTCCGTTTCTTAATCTGTTAAATGAGGATAATAATAGTTCCTATCTCAGAATTCTTGTAAAGATCAAATGATATAATATATGTAAAACACATTGAAAAACTCAAAGTCCCACATCAATATTAGCTATTATCATCTATTGAAAGTCAAAACTTAAAATATTTTTTTTTGTACTACCTGTGTGATCCTGAACAAGTCACTTAACCTCTCTAGGACTCAGTTTTCCAACTATAGGTTGAGGGAGTTGAACTTAGGTGCCCTCTAAGGTCCCCTTTGGTCCTAATTCCAAAATCCTATGTTTCTGCTATATATTTTAGGCTTTAAAATATTGCCGCTAGAACTTTATCTGAGAAATCCTAAGCATCACAATATTTGGATACAACCTGAACACCTGACTGAAATACTCATTGTTCACCCAGACATTTGCAATCATAAAGGCACATTTTAGATTTAAACTAAGAATGAAATTTTTGTAATGTCAAATGTATATTGGTTGAAAAAATGTAAATGTAGTCTTTTAAGCAATTCATCTTCACTGGAAATCACATGGAAAGAAATTGTTTCAATAGTAATAATCACATTCCCTTTTTTTCCCTTTCAGACTAAGTTTGAGGGATTATAATGATAGCTAGATTTTAAGAGATTATCACATCTAGTTAATACTTTGGGCCAGCACATTTAAGGGAGCAGAGAAAAAAAGCTTAATACCTTCTGCAGAAATGCCATAGGCATCTAGAATAAGCCGGGTGGATTATGATCCAGAATTTTTAAGCACAGGTATGGCTCAGCTATATTATCAACACTCGTATAGAAAAGGAAAACTGAAGACAAATTTCAGGCAAGCAAAGTTAATAGAAACTAAGGTAAAAAAGAAATAGAATAAAACATGGGGAGGGGGAAGGGGTGATTTTTACAACCAGAAGGTTAAGAATTCTTGCTTTAAAGAAAATCCACACTAACTATTTTTAAAATGAAAAAAAAAAAACATGTACTTCTAAGGAGTAGAGTGAATTATTTTAGGATGATTACAATGAGCAGCTGTGTGGTGCACTAGATAGAGGGTCAGGCTCAAAGTTGGGAAGATTCATCTTTGTGAGTTTAAATCTGGCTCCAACATTTACTAGTTGTGGGGCTCTGGGCAAATCACTTCACCTTTTTTTTGTCTCATTTTCTCATATGTAAAATGAGCTGGAGAATGAAATGGCAAACCACTCCAGTGTCTTTGCCAAGAAAACCCCAAATGGGGTCCTGGAGAGTCAGCCATGACTGAACAACAAGCATACTTAGGTAAACAGTCTGATCATGCATGTTATGTTGCCTACATGGCTAATGTCTAATCTTAGTAAATGAGCCACAAGTTACAAATAAGGCCCTGAGTCACTTAAACATTTCAGATTTCTATACTATATTTCTATACTATACTATACAAATTAATATTTTTATAGAAACTCTTCATTCTAAACTCAGAAAGTTTTTGTTTCTCCAAAGAATTAAATTTGGTTCCTATTTGACACAATGATGATGTCCTGGATGATTTAGATTTTTAAAAAATAAAATATAGTCTTCATTATTAAAGTCTACACCAATAGAGTAATTTATTTTGTTGTTGTTGAGCCACTTTTTAAGTCACATCTAACTCTTTATGACCCTGTTTGGGATTTTCTCGGCAAAGATACAGGAGCAGTTTGTTTTTCTCTTCTCTAGCTCATTTCATAGATGAGGAAACTGAGACAAAGTTAACTTGACTTGCCTAGTATCACACAGCTAGTAATTATCTGAGTCTGGATTTGAACTTAGGTCTATCCAAATTCTAGACCCAGTGCTTTATCCACTGTGCCTCTAGCTGCACTTAGAAGATCATAAATCTAGAGCTGGAGAACCTTAAAGGTCATCTGATTCAACCTTCTCATTTTATAGGTAAAGAAATGGAGAACTAGTAAGTGGAATGACTAGTTCATGATCACAAAGGGAATTTCAGGTTATTCAGAATGTAAATCCTGGTGTTCTAGCCAGCATTTTTTTCATTGTTACACACAGCTTCCCAGGTGCTTCCATGAGAACAGCATGGATAATTAGAAATAAAAATAGGCTATCTAATATGGAATAATTTTTCTCAATAATAATATAGCATTTTATAATTTAGATGTTTTTTCTTATTCCTTACCTAATTTGATACCTGCTGCCTCAAGAAGGGAATAAAGCTTTATTATTATGTACATATATTCAGATATGAGCATATATATACATATATATTTACTCTAGATAATATACCACATAATTTTCCCTCTCTCAAAAGGTAGACTGAAATTTATGGATCAAAAAGAAACTAATTTTACATTCTAAAGATAATGACTATATATTTATTCATTTCTTTTAGGTGTGCATCAATCCTTTCCCAAGCTAATCCAAGGTTGGTAAGAGAGACAACAGACAAACTGACTTTTCCAATGCTGCCACTTCATTGCTATAAAAGCTATTTGGTCAAAACTTTAGAAATTATTATAACATACTTTATATATATACATATATGTCTACATGTACACACATAATTATGGAAGCAAAGAAGAAAGAGATAAAAGCACTAATATTATACTATACTTTTTCCTCGCATAAATAATTCCTTCCTATCTCTAAGACTGGGCATAGATAATGAGAATCAGGAGAGGAGAAAAATGTGAGATACTGAAAAACTCTCCCTAAGTATGCAAAAAAGTCTATACAAGAAGGTAATTCTCACTTCAAATCTGAGTCCAAAATGCAGCAGGAAATGAATCTCTAAAAGAGATCATAACAACATACAATTATATACTAACTATATAATATTCCACTATATATAATAAATATATAATAACTAGATCTTCAGAAATAAAAAAAATTCTGAACTTGGGCCACAAATCCCAGAAATACTCAAAATTTAAGTCACACATACACTCACATATAAGTATACAAACACCCAAGCTCTAAAGAAGCCTGCTTTCTCCTTCTCCACTCTGTCTCCCAGAACATCTTTCTATTGTAGAACCTTATTCCTGAGTAGGTAAAAACCCAGAAATGTCTTCAAGACCAAAGAGAATTCTGACAAATTGAGGTGGATAAGAAATGAAGTCTAGACAGAAAATTTCAGGGTGTTCAAATATTCATAGAATCTTAGTCTATCCATAAAGTTGATCATATCTATTCTAAAAATTACTTTGTTGAAAATATGAACAAGAGGGAAAGGGAAAATTTGCCAGGAAAAGAGATATGAAGGTCAATTGTAAGCAAAAGGACAGGAACTTTCAAAGATGGACCTAATACAGATCCTTCCTCCATATCAGATTCCCCCAAAATGAAAGATAATATCATAATTAATCTAAAAACCAAAGATTTTTAAAAAAATATATGCTTATAAGGCAGGTAGATGATAGCATCAAATATGGTGATAAAGGCATAGCCTTTGTAAAAAAAAAAGGTCAAAGTACATGTTAAATGAGACTTCCATGATAAATAGTTGCTTAAAACAAAGAATCTATGTATGTGCTAGGGAAAATAGATGATGTCTAGACAACAGAGATATTAATATCTAATCTATGACAATAACCTTGTTCAATAGCTCTGAAGGCAGTACCATATAAGACTGGATCAGAGGATTAATAATTAGCTCATGACAGCATTTTTTTAATGCCAGGGAAAAGTCTGGAGAAAGGAAATGTGGTAAATATTAAGCTATTATTAAATAGGATTACAAAATACCATAAACAAATCCAGAGTGGATAGTTTCATATCACTACCTGGAAATTGTTAGCAATAATTTTGTCTTAGCTCACAAACATACACAGTCTTATTTGACAAGGGAAAGCTAAAATGGATTTAAAGAGATAGTATTTGATGAAATTTGGGTTATCTTTTTAAAGAGAGTATTATGTCTAGGGCAAACAATGGACATGTTAAGGACATTATCTGCTTTGCTCATTTAAAAGCACAGGATAAGAGAAGTCAGTCAAATATAAGTCGAAAAGTCTTAACAAAGAGGAGAAAGTGGCTATTAATGGATAACTTGGAGATGGGCAGAAGCTAGGAGTAGAATCTTCACAGAAGGGCATCTTTCATTGGGGTTATGAAGAACTTTAGAAACAATGACTCATGTTCACTCTGATGAGTAACATAACCAACATGGTATACAATCAAGTGTCACGTCTTCCATTCCATAAGTAAACTAAAGCTCAGAGAAATAGCTGCCCTATATATAGACATAAATCACAAGTTCTGCTTTGCAGATTCTTGTTTCAACTTCCAGACAAAGCTCTTTCTTTGCTTTTGAATGAACCACAGATACAACAGGCCTGCTTTTATGTATGTGCAAATGAAAGGCCTCATAAAACTTGACTTGTACTGATTAATATCAGCCACATATTCTGGAAATGTTGATTTTATTATGCAAATTTTCCCCAAAAAATACTTTAGAAAATGTAATTAGTATTTGGGGAATTATATAGTATGAAATTCATTAGAAAGACCATCTACCATTCTGTCCAGAAACTAAATTATTATCACTCATATTTTTTCCTCAATTGTACATTTATCAAGTGAATAATTCAATCAATTGATAATTTTATAAGAAAATGCTTTATTTAACTAGGTCATAAATGCAGGTGGTTTGGCTATGCTTTGCTTATCAATCTGTCTTCCCATTGTTTTTTCTATAGCAGTCTAACTCGCATATAATGATTAAAGTTAGCAGAGTCAAAGCGACAGGACTCATAACTACTGCTAGACCCCTGAGTAAGCATTCTGTTTTAGCACACAACAATTTTTAATGAGTGAAAGAATTTAATAATAGTCACCATTTATATAGTACTTAAGATTTGTAAAGTATTTTGTATATATTATTTCATTTGATCTTTAATACACTATTATGTGGTTGGTGGTATTATTATCATTATGTTTTACAGATAAGAAAGCTGAAACTTGGTAAGTTAAGTGATATCTAGTAAATGTCTGAGGCAGGATTTAAACTCAAATCTTCCTGATTCCAAATACAACGCTCCATACACTGTCACCACCCTGCCCAAAGACAATCTGCCACTTAGTACAGGAACCAAAGGGAATGAACAAGAGAGCATTTCCTAAATAGCCCCCAAAACATCCCAAAGTCAGGGCGCATCTATTAAATACAAAGTACCTGTTGATTGGTTCTATTTCATGACAAAACAAACAACAATAAAAAGAGGTATTATTGTGGATTGAGGCTGTCTGTCCTCTAACCATTAAGGACAAGCTTAGTTTCACCTGTGTATGAGGTGTTAGTTTTCATTCTTTTCATAAGGTGGGATAACAAATTATTTGATGATGTTTGTATTCATTTAGTATAGATGCTACAATGGGAAAACCTTCATTTTCCTGTATATTAAAACCTATAGCATCAACAAAGCGTACCAAAAAATTTCAGGACAACACCAAAAGGGTATATGCTGCCAATAAGCATTTATGTCATATGAAAGTTTTGATCTCTGGGATAACCCATTCCCAGAGATCCAAAATTTCATATAATGTACAAAAAGAATTGAGAGATGAATAATCTCTAGGATGAGTAAATATGCTGACCAACGTAGATAATATTTCAAAAATATTTTCCTCCTTACAAAGTCTACATCTCATTTTACTTGTGACAAAAGAAGGGAAAACAATGGCAATGAATAATAAATCCAAGGTTCTCATTCATATATGAAACATGTGAAGCAAACTATATTGAGAAAACTTTTTTATCTATTAAGTGAAATGAATGAATAAGAAATGGCTTTTTTCTCCTTGCCTATTGGAATTTATTATGTGTTCTCCTTAGTGTTGTGGCCTTCTCATCCTGGAACATCTTTCTTTCCCTGTGGTCCCTGTCTCCCATTGATGAATTCCTTCCAGAACCTCCATTTTGAAGAGCCCAAGTCAGCCATCCTCTATTCCTCTCCCATCTCTGCTTCTGACTCTCCAAATTTTGCTACCATCACATCATGCTCATACCTTTTTAGCTCCTTTTTATATGTTGCATTTTGCCCATTGGTATACAAATTCCTTGAGGGCAAGGGAAATCTTTTTTTTTTTGCCTGTATTTATATATACTGCACTTAGCACAGTACAGGCCTGCCACATAGTAAACACTTAAATGTTTGTTGGCTTGTTGCCTTCCAACATCTTGGAAACAAATGACACCATTCTTGTCATGCACAAATGTTTCACAGATTAAATGTACCCAAATAGTTTCCATCTGCAGAAAGCTACTGGTATTCTTACCTATACTAGGTATGCTCTTGAGCAGAGGAAGCTTCATTTGACTCTGACTTTGGCATTATATGTAACTAGTTGTTGGAGGGAAATGCTTCTCAACTAGTTCTAAGAGAATGATTAGTCTCTCATTTAAAATTAATTTTAAACATGTCAAGTTTGAATGTCTTCTAGCTTTGGTCAATGAAATACTAAATTCTCTTAAGTATCCCCAAATTATCATATTTTAAAAAATTAGAACTTCAAATTTACTTCTCTAATTAGAAATATAAGCCAAATGCATCTCTCAATCAAAGATTGGATTTTCATTTCTACAGTGATCCATTCAATAAAGATACTTCTAGGTCCAAAATTACACCCTGATTTTAAGTTAGGCATCTTTGTAGGTTAAATTAGCATCATTATAATACAATTTAATAGACCAGAAGGCTAATTTTTAGATGATTATCATAGGTCTTAATACTTTTTTTGCTTTGGGTTTAAATACAGATTGTTAATGTTTTTTACTATTCTATGTTGAGATGCATTATGATTTTTGATTATTTGGGGAGCAGTAGATGACAAATGTTCTATAATCCAAGGACTGAAAGGTCTTTTATCATTATGTAGTTTTTAAAAATTTATCAGTAATTTGTTTAATTTGCCTAACTGTAGGTTATGATACACTTCAGAGTATCTGGGTAAGAGGATTTCTGGAAAGAGAGGTGTGCTTTGCACAAAGTCTAGGACATAGTATTCACTTAATAAATGCCTGGAGAAACAGGCAGTTGAATTGAAGAAGCATTTTCACTAAATCCAAATTCCCTGAATAAAAATTCACAATCTATTTCTCAACTCCAACCACCTATAGGGTTAGACCCAAATGTTTGAAGAACCCACTTAGAATCTGCTTCTCTTTGGGTAGTTCCAGGTAATACTTAGCAACCACCTAGTTTTAAGTTAGTTCTGGCAGAAACTGGAAAAGAGAATTTTTTTCCAAGTTCAGGAGTTAGGCTGTAGAACTTCACATGTTATAGAACATAACAGGATGTTCAGGAGAGATTCATGGGACATTTTTTCATAAACAGTCTTCAACATCTACTAGTCTAAACATCTGATTAATCCTGAATTGGTCTGGAACAACTCCAAGAGAATATACTCTTATAGCATATGTATACCTAGCAAGAACATTTTTTTCCTCTTTCACACTGACCCTACAAAATATGGAAACAATTAGACTGGTATTTTGGTGTGTTGAGTTTTCATGTGCTACAAGGGAGTATAATCAACTCTAATTTATCTTGTGTGTTAAAATAGACTTCATATATGAGGTTTTCTTAAAGCAAGTTATGCTTTTATGACATGCTCAAGTGCGCCCATTACTAAAGTTCAATTCTGTTGTTTATGCCACATGTTACTTCAGCCTGAAGCACAGAGATTTTCTCACCCCAAATGCATAAAAGAATCCTTGGGAAGGGCATCTTCCTCTTCTAAGCTATTCTTGAAGGTTCCTTCCATCTCTAATGATATGGTTCTATGATCCTATGATGCTTTAAGGTCTTTTTGTTTTTGTTCAGTCATGGACAATTCTTCATGACCCCATGGACCATCACTGTCCATGGCATTTTCTTGGCAAGGATTCTTGGAATGTTTTGTCATTTCCTTCTCTAGTGTGTCCTTTTGTCAGTCATTCAGAGGTTAAGTGACTTGTTCAGGGTCACATAGCTCTGAAGTGTCTGAGGCCAGATTTGGCTCAGGTCTTCCTGATCCTCTGCCCAGTATTCTACCCATGGAACCACATAGAAGTCTCCTTTGAGGTCTTTATCATTGTCTAGTGAAAAGCAGCAATGAAGGAAACATGAAGTCACCCCTTGTCACTAACTGACTTATTTTCCCCCCTGGTGGTATTGCAACATCTTCAGTTATCACCTCTGCAATATTTGTACTCAAAAGGCACTTCAAGAACCAGGTAAACTAATATGTGATAGAAAAACATCAAGCCTCCATAGCTCTGTTGGACCTGCAGTGATGGATCAGTCAGGGGAATGTGCCTGCCAAACTAAGCCAGTGGTACACCAACTCTTGCATGATCGCGTTCAGCAGTATGAAGGCATTATTAGATTGTGCATCTAGCTTGAAAAGATTGGAAGAAACATATGTTATGATGTCATCAGCTCAGACTTCAGGTAGGGGCTTGGGAGATTCATTTGAAAATATTGCCTCATTAGATTGTGAGCTACTCAAGAGTAGCAACTGTTTCTTTACCTTTCTTTCTTTGACTTCAGTGTCCACCACACAGTAGGTGCTCAATAAATGCACATTAACCTGAATTATTATTCTGTTCCATATACAACTTTCTCAGTTTGCTGAAGTTTATTACTGATGTGAATTTCACAGCCAAGAAATTCCTACAGTACTGTGTACTCTGAGGAGTTGCTCACCTATTATACTCTGAAATCCCTTTTTCACCTGGCTTATTATGTAAGTCAGTAACAGGCCATTTGAGGTTGGCAAAAGGGACACATGTCTGCATTGATATTCCCAGGAGAGCAATTACTGCTAGATGGTAGCTGTACTAATTTATCTGTAAGAAAAAGAAAAAGAAGGAATTGGCCTGACTGATCAGATTGCTGGGATAGTAGATGTTGATGAAAACTGGCCCCAGACTGGTTTAATTGAGCTTTTACCTGAGAGTACAGCTCTTCTGTTCTTCCTGTTTTTATCCTTAAGGCATATCTCAGTCTAAAAGTACCCTCTCAGGTCACACTTATTTTATTGGATTATATAAAGGGTTAGAAGGGATCTTAGGGATAATCTAACCAAAACCCATCCCTCTTTTATAGGTGAGGAAAGTGAGGTTTGGAAAAAGTGTAAGTGACTTACCCAAGGTCACCAAGGAAGTAGAGCTCAGATTTATGCTAGCTTCTCTTACCTTAAATTCAGGGCTCTGCCCTACTACAGCATGTTTCCTTTCCCATGTTTCACAAATTTTACTTCATAGTGATTTCACTTCTTAAATCTATTCCCTTTTGGTACCCCTTCTTGGCTTCCCCTGAGGCATAAGCAAGAGGATAAAGAGTAAGGCAGAAAAGGGACTATAAATCATGTCCTGAAGCCAAAAAATGTTGTTGATGACCAGTCACACAGGCAAAAGGCAAGTTGTTTAAGGGAAGGAAGTACCAGATAAGAATAGAAAACAGAAACTTGCAGTTAGTTGAGAAGATGGAAATTTCAGGGACTTGGGATATAAAGAAGTTGGTAAAGAAGTTCAGACTAAATCTCATGAAGGAAGGAAACCATAAAAAATAAAATAAAAGTAGGTCTATGAAAATTTGGCATATATGTGTGCACATAAATCTCCAGAGAAACTTATTGTATCGAAATTCACATGTAGACCGCCAGCCAGGCTAGTTTCGATAGATTCCAGGTTTTGCTCAGATCCTGTGCTATCCAAATGGGAATTTGGCCAGGACACTGGGGTTAGTAATTCATTCTGTGAGAGTCTGATTCTACAGTAAGCAACCAACTCTGCAGGAGTAAATGGTTTTGCCCACATGAGGTGAATTAGCTCTTCTAGGACACCATTTACTGGCATGCAGAAAGAGAAACCCACATTTTCCTATTTACTGTGCATTCCATATATATATATATATATATATATATATATATATATATATGTATGCTCACACATATACACATATATAGAATGCTCATTTTAAAAATGCTTATAGGCTAGAAAGAGAAAATAGCATAGGATTTATTTTAAGAAAGTCACAACTCAATCAGTTTTCTCATCTGTAAAATAGGGATAATAATGGCACCTACTCACAAGATTGTTGAAAGTATCAAATAGCAAAGAATATATAAAATTCTTTGCAAACCTTTAAGTGCTATATAAATGCTAGTTATTGTTGTTATCATGATAAAGAAATGTTATAGCTCATTGAAATATAATACTCTAAAATAATATTCATCCCTTTTAGGTATTGTATAAAAGCCAGAAATACAGTCTAACTTTATTTCATGTAACTCATATGTTTTCATTGATTGTACCTTGAATTGAAAACACTGAGTAGTGTATACCAGTAGTAAATATTGGATTACAACTCTCCAAAATAGCAATGATGTCTTCTTAAACCACAAAAGACTCCTATACATATGCCTTCCCCCATCTTCCTTGTCTCATGGTAAATTATATCATTTTGGGAATTGAGAGAAAGCACAGGATTTCAAGATTAGGGCTTCAGTATTCCAGAGTACTATATAAATTCATGGAAGTGTCCATATTGTTTTCCTGGCCATGCTAGAGGAAAGTAATCCAAATACAGACAAGGGGCTCCTGACACTTGTCTTTATTGCCTAGTCATAAATTCATAAAGGGATGCCTGCTGTAACCAATTGGCAAGTTCACTGGATAAACATCAACACCAATTTAATGATTTGTATACACATTGTAAACTAGAGAATCTTTATACAAAGAAATCAGATAAATCAAACATGAGCTGCGGCTTAGAGGAGAGCAATTAAGTCTCTAAGGTAAGGTGGCTGTGGGAGGGCCTTGTATCACATTAGAGGATATAATAGAAAATGTGTTAACACAGACTACAGTATGTGCAATTAAATTAATTAGTAATATGAAATCCTTCTAAAAGCAGTTTCTCTATCGATAGATAAATAGATAGACATTTTAAAACCTCTCTATTTTCTCTTTTTAATTCATTCAAAAGTGGGGAAAAATTCAAACTTCCCAAGAGAAGATGATATAAACTGAACTAAAGAAGAAATTTAATAGCCTTAGGCTAGAAACAAGGGAAATGGGGAGGGAGAAATAGCTAGAAAATGAAATCCTGTTTGACCATATCTTATTTGTTATAGTATATTTAAATATTTCATTGAAAACATATTCCAACCTAATACCTCAGAAGCAGGTATGACGCACCTTTAAGATAAACTGACTTCTAATCCCCTGCTTGTGACTCTGAGAAATGCTAAAGCTCATACAGGACTACTGAAATAATTAAAAATCAAACCATTGACATGTAAGGAGGTCATTGCTGAACAGAAATTAAATTGTGTTCCTGCCAAAGCTTCTCATCAGTGAAAAGCTAGAAGCTAAATTTGGCCCTAAAAGAAAGTGGCTTAGAACTTCAGCAGAAGTTGTGCAGTTGGGGCCAAATTCAGCCCTGTGGTAACTTGTAAGCCTTGTTATACAGAAAGGAAAAAAATAGGCTTGTTCCAGGGATAGTAAGACTTCCATTTATTCATCTCAAAAGCAATAAGATTCTAGAATGGAGCCTTCATAACACAAAATGCTTTTAAGTCCTCCCTGAGGGGAACACAATATACACAATTTATGTAAAAAGACGAAAAAGGAAAGCTAAGTATTCCAGTTAAGGGTCAGAAATCAATATTTCTTTAACAGCCTAAGCAACATGCATTACTCTTAATACAAATACTTAGGAGACTTTACACTCTGCATAAGGGGGATTTTCATATAATTGGGATAGAAAGTAGCAGAATATGGCTCTCCAACCTAGCTCATTTTGCTGCACAAGGAAAAACTATGTACTTGGACAATATTGTTTCGATCCTTTAGCTAAAAGAAAATTAAAATAAAACAAAAATTCATTTCAGTGCAAAGGGTAAGGTGCTAGGATGGGGTCTTGTTGATGGAGAAAAGAAAATTAGTTGAAAGTTATAATTGGAACCCAAGTTTCAAATACCAAAGCTGGTAACTGAACAACAGGTTTAAAGATGAGAGGATTGGGTCAACTAGGTGGCACAGTGGATAGAGCATCAGGCCTGGAGTGGGATGAGTCTGGGTTCAAATTTGGCTTCAGACACTTCCTAGCTGTGTAACTGGGCAGGTCACTTAATCCTGTTTATCTGGCCCTTCCCTTCTATCTTAGAGTTGTTATTGAGATAGAAAATAAGGAGAGACAGACAGACAGACAGAAAGACACAGAGACAGACTGAGAGAAAAGGAGAGAGAAAAGAGAAGACGGAGAGAGAAAGAGAGAGAAAGACACACAGAGAGGATAACATCAAAGAAAAGCTGGAAGGAACCTCAGAGGTGATTGAATACAACTTCCTCATCTGTAAGATGAGGAAACTGAGGCTTAAGAGAGTCTTACTCAGAGTCACACTAAGCACCAGATTTATTCAAGGTCAAATCTTTCTGACCTCAAATCCAATTCTTTATTCAACATGTCAGGATGCTTTTCCTTAGTTTGAAAAAGATAATTTTAAGATAGTCCTAAGAAGCCTGAAATGAAGGGCATGACAGATGGCCTGGAAGCTGTATCTCTATAGGAACAGTTCTTGATCTTTGTGACTTGTTCATCCAGCCAGATGAATGTCAGGTCCCCATAAATCTCAATCATTTTAATGAATCACAGAGTATTCCAGAAACTTTATAATTCAATTATGTCAGCTTTCACTATCTATAGTTAGATATGGCTAAAGTTTGCTATTCAGTCAGATTTGAAAAAGTTAGCTTCCTAGAAGCATGTATCAGCAGCCTGGTCAAGTGCACAACACATTTCCATTTTTCTGGGTCCAGTAAATTCAAAGAAAGCCCTACTCAATGTTCATGTTATAATTTCAATGTGGATCAGATGAGATAATTGCAAAGGGCTTTGCAGTGTTCCTGGCACACAGTTAGTACACACTATATAAATGTTCGTTATTATGATTAATATTAGAATTCATTTTCTAGTCCTATGTCTTTTTTTCTGGATTTCTTTTCTTTCAACTTCTCAAAGATAAGTTGCAATATAGTTACACATTCCCCAGAGACATTACTCTCCACTACCATTTCTCTCAATTTCAGAATGACCTTCATATTTTTTGGAGTTGGAGTTTACAGTATATAGAGATTGTCACTTTTTTTCCTTCAGGAAAATGTAGAGAGGGCCCAATTTCAGGCAATTCACAGTGTGATATTTGCCATGAATCAGAGGCTGCAAGTAATGAGGCATCTGCCTGGCTTTTTAGTTTGAATCTAATTTCTGTATTTTAAGTCTGTATAGGGGAATTGTATTGCTTGGTCCTAAGGAAGAGGGATCCATTGGACAGTTTGACTGAAAGAATATCTTTTCTATATGAAAGATGCAATATTATGTCTCTATCTAGATATATTCTCATATTTCCTATATGGGTGCATATTCTTACATATGCACATGATGCTTAAAAATACAATATTTTATTTTGCTTTGTCAGCAACTAGTTGTTCAACCATGGTCAACCATATCATACTCTAATGTTAATGTTAATTGTATACTTATACAACAATTATGGCTTTGATCACTAATTTTCTGTCATATAATGGTGAACTAGTAAAATGAATGATAAGAGCACAGATTTAGAAATCAGAGGACTTGAGTTCAAATACCATCTTTAAATTTACTACCTGGTTGACCTTGAGAAGTTATTTAACATTCCTGGGTCTCTATTCCCTCATTTGTAAAATGAGAGGTTAGGTTAAATGACCCCTTAGGTTTTATTCAGTTCTAGATCTATGGTCTAATGATAAGAATGTTGGTTAAGATGGTCATAGATTTGGGGGCAGCTGGGTGGCTCAGTGGATTGAGAGCCAGGCCTAGAGATGGGAGGTCCTAGCTTTAAATCTGGTCTCAGATACTTCCAGCTGTGTGAACCTGGGCAAGTCTTTTAGCCACCTAGTCCTGACCACTCTTCTGCCTTGGAGCCAATACACAGTATTGACTCCAAGACAGAAGGTAAGGGTTAAGAAAAAAAAAGATGGTCAAAGATTTGAACTGGGAATTTAGAGATTAGTTTCCAAAGTTCTGGAACAGGGGCAATGAATTTACTTGTTTTTCAATTTTTATTTGTTATAGCCATTCCTTTTAAAGCATTATTCTGAGAAGGGATCCATAGATTTCACCAGATTTTCAGAGAGGACCCCAAAGATTATTCCTCCTCTTGTGCTCTTGATTTCATTCCCTCCTGTCTGTCTCATAGACCTTCCCCTCCCCACTATGAACTATCTCTTGTCCCTCACCTTTTATTTCTCCTTATTTATTTTTACTTTCACTTCTGCCTACAAATATGCTTAGGTCTCTCTGCTCTATATTCTGCTATTTTCATTGACCTCAAGTCCATTAAATTTTTTGAGTTTAAAAACAAAAAAGACAAACATATGCTATGTATTGGTTATTAATACTTATAAACCTGAAAAATAGATTGAAGTATTCTCTGGAAGAATCTGTCTGATCAACTGTTTTATAAGTAGGTAAGCAGAAAAGTAGTAGAATTATGGCCTCTAAAATACAAAAGGAAGAAAGTACTGTTAAGACCTGCCCCAGGGACTGAAGTACTGGGAAAATGCAAAGCAAATGAACTCTTGTTAAGATGTATACTCAGAACTTGCTAAGTCCCTGTTTTAAGTAAGGAATATAGAAAAGGACAGATTGGGAGGTAATGAGTTTCCTTCACATTGCTGAGAATCTTTTAATACAGGCTGGATGATCAATCACTTGGTAGAAATGAGATAGAAGAAATCTATGCTTCAGGTAAATGTTGTGAATGATCTCTGAACTTCCTTCCAAATCTTAGATTCTAAGAGTCTTCTCCTCCTATTGAATAGTATATAATTACTATCTATTTTCCCTCATTGCCCATTTATTCTTTTAAAAGCCTTATATTGTATTGGTTTGGTGGCAAAAGAATGATAAGGGCAATGGTAATAGGCGATTGGAGTCAAGGGACATGCCCAGGGTCACACAACTAGAAGGCATTGGAGGCCAAATTTGAATCTGGGATCATTTGTCTTCAGGCTTGGCTCTCTATCCAATGAGTCACCTGGCTTCCCCCTAGCCACAGTGCTTGAGAGTCCCAAATTTCCTTCTAATTGCATAGATATTGCTACTTGAATGTTTCTTTGGCAACTCAAGTTTAATATCCCCAAATTTTAATTTATCTCAAAGTAAACATCATATTTTCTCTAAAACTTGTCCCATCCAGTACTTCCCTATATCTCTGGATGAAACCAGAATCCTTCCAATTACTTAAGCTCAAAACATTAATCATCTTTGCATTTTCCCTCTCACTTCCCACAGCCAATAAGTTGCCAAGTCCCCCCAATTCCATTTTTGTGTTAACTTAAATTAAGTCTTTGCTTCTCTATTCCCATAGCTATCATCCTATTTCAAGATCTCAACACTAGCTTGTATTATTATAAAAGCCTCTTAACTTTCCTCCTTATCTCCAGTTCTCCTTCTAATACATTCTTCACATAGATGCCAAAATCCTAATATGAAAAATCAAAGAAATTTAGAGTTGGAAAGAACCTTATAGACTATCTGGTCTAACTCATACCATCTACATTATATACTCAACAAGTATGTTCTAAAGATCTCTAGTATTCCACAATCTACTGAGGTAGCCCTTCCACTTTTGGATACCTTTCATTAATAGGAAAATTTTCCTTAACTTGAACCTAAATTGCCTTCTCTGTAATGTCCATTGATTGTTCCTACCTCTGCCCACTGAAGTCAAACAGAAAATGACTTATCCTTCTTTTATAGAACAGCCTTTCAAATACATCTATTATGTCTATGTTAAACCTTGTCTTCTCTAGGCTAAACAAAACCAAGTTTTTCAACCAATGTTCTTATGGCATACTCTCCAGCTTGTCCACAGCCTGCCTAAATTGTGAAGCTTAATAATTGAACACAATACCACAGATATCATTCAAAGTAGAGTATATTAATATCATACAACTTCCTAGCTCTGTACTCTGCCTTTCTTAATGAGGTTTAACATCGTGTGATACTTTCTTTGTTTCTGTCTGCCACCTCTCTATTAAATTATATAAAACTTGCACTCTGGTGAAAGCCCTGTTTTCTTTCCCATCAAATTTCTATCTAGCTATAATTCTGTAATCAGTGCTTAGGAAGGTGACTGTTTGAACCTAAATATAAGACTTACATTTATTGCTATTAAATTTCAATTAGCAGGTATGACCCATTCTACAATGCCCTCACACCCTTCTCAAAAAACTCCAACAGGTCCATGACTATTACCTATTAGATAAAATAGATACTCCTTCATCTGACATTAATAACCTAGCTTCAATCTATTTTTCACCATTATTTATTCTTCTTTATACATTCTACATTCCAAATAACCTGGAATACTGGCTATTCCTCTATCAGGTTTTCCTCTCTCTTCTCTGACCTCTATTAATTCTCTCTATCCTAGAAAATATTCCTCCCACATCATTTCCTGTTGACAACCTTTTATCTTCAAGGTTAATTTCCAGCCTTTCCTGATCCCCCCAAGACTCACAAAGGGGTCTTTTCCAATTTAAATTTCTTGTATCACTTTGTTTAGTCAATTTTGTTTTCACGTTCTTTTCTAAACTTGTATATTTAATTTTGTAACACATATGTGTCCCATTTATGTAGGTATTTGATTCTCTTCAATTTGATTGTCAGGATTTTGAGATTAAAGACTATGCTGTTTTGTTGTTGTATTCCTAGCACCAAGCACAGAACCTTGCATGGTAATAAATGTTTATTTAATTGAATTGTTGAAGTAATGTCCTTACATCCCTGGGAGAAAGGAGAGCATTTCCATCACCATTGTATAGATATAGGAAAACAAAAATAACTGGTAAAGGTGAAATCTTAACTGATTTTCCTTGATTCCCCTATGCATACCCTTATCTGCTTATTAAATCTCTCAACATGAAGCTACTATTTAATCTATCATATTTAAACATTACCATATTGTAACATGTCAAGTATAATTAAATATGAAGTCATCATCATCCATATCTCAAACTCTTTTATATTTCATGCCTTTCATTCTCCTCGGGAATTCACAATAGAAGTTGCCCTCTTGAAATCAATGAGTTAGGGGTTTGGAATATTCCCCTTCTTTTCTGTGCATTTGGGACAATGAGGACTTAATTCCAGTCTCTCATTTTGCTGCTATTGCTAATGATAAAAAATGATCATTCTGCACAGACCTCACAATTGAATGATTGATCAGTCATATTCTTTCCTGGCTCTTTAACAATCCCATTGTAAAACCAAACCAAGTCTTCTCCAAGGGATCAGAGAGTAAATATAAGATCCAAAAGGGATCTTAGGGGCTCCTTAGTCTAACATCTTCATTTTTGGCAGAGCCCAAGGATGTTAAGGAACCTAAAAATAAAAGCCCACAGTCACACAGATATTAAGTATCAAAGGGGAGTACACACAAATCTAGGTTTTCTGGACTAATAATCAACACTCCGTACAGCACATCATTCAGCCCTACTTTCAAAAATACCATTCCAACTTATCAAATCTTTTGAAGGTGAAAATGTACCCCCAAAGCAAAAAAAAAAAAAGCTTTCTCCAATAAAAGATCCTGAATGATATTGAAATGTGAGCCCAACCTCAAGGTGAGCTCCCACCTGAATTCTTCTGAAGAATTTACAGAAATAAGAATCAAACAATAAAAATTTATTAAGCAACTACTATGTTGCACTGGAATAAGGACTGGAATCCTTGTGGCCATGTGCTTTATATTGTCCAAAAACTCAGCTCTGGGTAAAAGAAAGACCCCATGTGAGAGAAGAATATGTGATGCTAAGTCATCTGTTAACAGTGGGAAGTTAATATTCTTTTCATTTATAATCTCCAATCCTTATCTAGACAGATTTTTACAAAGTACCTTTCTTTTTGGGGAAGATTTAGTGTGAAAATAACTAAGAACTTTATAGGAAGATGCACTCTTTTGCTAAAATGCTATCAGAACTTTTGGATGCCAAATGGAACACTTTTATTATTTTTTAAATCTGTAATTTTAGAATCAACAGTCATAAATGATATTCTGGAATTCTCTTATTGTGCTTTATCCTTCCTTGGTTTAGGCATTAGAACTATATTTTTCTCATAAGAGAGATTTGTTAGAGACCTTTCTTCCTTTTGAGATTTATAACTTGTTTGATTTCTTTTTCTAAGATTTGATTATTGAAGATCTTCATTTAGTCTTTTTTAGTTTGGATATTTTGCATTTTTGAAAACATCTCTCATTTATTTTGTGTTCTTAGCTTTGTTAGCACATACATTTGAATAGTTCTGATAATTCTTTTTTATTTTTCTGGTTTTGTTGTGATTTCATCTTATTTGCTTTGATTTTCATGTATTATTATTTTAAAAATAAAAATGCTAGTAATTCCTGCCTGTGACATAAGATTCAATTTTAAAACTTGCTCAGGATCAGAAAATCCAGAGAAAGGCAATCCCTCATTAGGAACAATCTTATTATCAAGGTTGGGGCAAAACATGGGGATTTATAACTGTGATCTCCTTTGAAACAGCTGCTACATATTCTTGGAAAAACATATTACTTATCTCTCTCTGTTTTTCATTCACTAGTTTATTTCTTGCCATAAGCAATCACATAAAAATACAACATTAAGTCAGAAGTACTCATCTACTTTCACTTTTTAAAGAATTATAATTATTAATAATTTAATAACATCTTCCCTGTTTCATTTAGACATTGGAACTCATGCCAAAAATAAAATTTCAAGTTAGGGCTAATCTACCTTGTGGAACATTGTGTGAACTTGGTTAAAACAGTTAAACAGTTAAAAAAGTTCTTTCTGACATCACTCTATACTTTTTCTTTTATCTTCTAGATCCAAGTTTGAATTCATTTGAAATAAAGCAGATTATGTTGTTTCTTTGAGCAAGCAACAGGTTGATTGGGACCTTATTTTCTTCCCAATAAGATCAACTATAGAAGAAGTTATAGCTTAGAAACCCAGCCTGTTTTAGTCTAGTCTCATAAATTATTACTAATGGATCTGCCTCCATGAAATTCCATTAGATTCTTCCACTCTCCCTGGATAATTACAGCCATCTAAGAACCATCTCTACCACACTCTTACTCCTATCAAGTCAGTGGCTTATTCCTTCCATTTCTGGTAAGGATACAGAGAACTAATCACTTTTCCTACATCAGTGTCTTCTGAATGGGGCTCCACTTTATTTTTCCTGAAATAGAGTTTGGCCTCAAACCCTTAGCTATATCAAATTTTTTTCAGTTTCTAAGAGATTGAAGTCAGAGGTATGCTGGTAAATATTTCAACATTAAACTTTACAGAAAAAAATTACAGCATGACATATTTAAAAATTTTATATTCAGTACTAATATTTTTTCATTGTTTTAAGGCTAGACAATCAACAAAATAATAAATCAAACCAATATTTACGCATTTTTTTTTATTTCTGAGGTCTAAATGCTCACATAGAAAAAAATTAACAATTGGTTTTCTTGCACTTGATACTGTATATATATATATATATATATATGTGTCTGTGTGTGTGTGTATATATGTCTCTCCATCTATCTATGCACATACACACAATTATATACTTTCTTCCTCCATTTGAATGTAAGATCCTTGAGAGTAGGGATTATTTTACAGCTTGTATATGGATCCCCTTAGTTTGACATATAGAAAGTTTAATAAATGATTATTAATTGATCTAAAGATAAACTCTGCTAACTTAGAAATTCTTTCTGGTATGAACACTGATAGGGGAAAGGGAAATATGGACTCTACACAGGGCAGTGATAGGTAGTAGTGCTTGAACTACTTTGGATCAATTTTCACAAGAAATAGTCAAAAGGAAATGATAGTATAGATTGGCCATTGTGCCTCCAAAAATTAATCAGCATGAGATCATAAGAATGTGGTCACCATTCATAGCTATGGCTGAACCTAGGGGAACTATTTGGCTGAATACCTCAGTGGCAAATCAAGCATGTCCCTCAAGTTTTCTCTCATATTTTTCCATGTCCCTGGGCACACCACCTTTATCTTCTCTGATTTGAATCTCATTTAAGTTGATCTTTATCCAATCCCCTGACCCACTGGCTAAATTGCAAAGCTTCATTTCCAGGATGAGATGAAATATTGTGGCTTTCACATAGTAGGTGATCAATATATGTTTTTTTGAATGAGTAAGTTCAATTTTTCTGCATCATCTGATAAGCATTGAGCAAGACTCCCTTTTAACATTGAAAATTCAAATCCATATGAGATCTTAGTTCATCAGTCTTTGAAGTAATTTTTGAAAGCTGCATGCTTGTATGTTCTAAATTTTTTTCGCTTACCACATTGGAAAAAAAGTTCTTTATACATTTGAAAATGAAACTTCTCTTCTATTTAAATGCATTCATCCTTTCTCTATTTGGCAACCTAAGCTGTTTTTCTAGATGGGGGAAACCTTGCCCTCTATGGAGTTTCAAAGCCACACAGATTTTTATTTATATTTTAGGTTCCCAATAGCACCACAGATGTGAATTCTGAGACAAGAGGTTGTGAGTTAACTGACACTCCCCCTGCTGTCTGGCTCTAAGAGCCTACAGAAACAGAGCAAAAGTATTGTCATTTCCAACCAGCATCATCTATAGACAGCTGCTATGATTTTATTTGTTATAATAGGTAACAGTTGTGAGGAAAATAGCTCTTCTCAGTTCAGGACAGAATACCCCAGGGCATGCTGTATAAGTCATTACATAATGGATTTGTGGGAAGATGGAGCAGATTTATTAAAGCAGAGATTCACAATAAATAACCATTAGCAATGGAAATATCCCAGAACAATAACCACCAAGTGTCTCCCTAAAAATCCCCCATATGAGAGAGCTCTTTTGCTGCCTCTTTCATAAAAGATAGTCAGGATTTGGCAGATCCCCAGAACAAAATGTGTATTCATCCAAGGGTTTCCAAAGAGTTTTAAAAAGGTTAACTCATTATTTTCCACTACATTACTATGAATTAAGCTAGCTTGCCTTATCAAATGACCAGACTTCTTATTCTTATGTATGATTATAGACACTATAGCATTACACAAGTTAAGTTTGCTTTACTAAAGGAAAAGAAAGAAAATGGAAGAGTGAGATTCCAAGTTCTACTCCATTTTGAACACCACTATACTCTATTCAACTACTGGAAAGGCCAAGTCTAGCAGAAGCACAACAAAAATGAATCTCTTGCTTTATTATTTATGTATCTCCAAGACCTAGGATAGTGCCTGGAACATAATAAGTGCTTAATAAATGTTTGTTCACTGATGGCTTACAATGAATCTTTTACCATTAATGTTAGAAATACAGAATCTTAGAATCTTTGGTTTTGGTAAGCTCTGGAAACCATGAGATCTTGGAGTTGAGAATTCAGAGGTAATCTAATTCAAATCCCACTTTCTACAATATCACCCAACATGTCATCATTCATAACTCACTACCTCTAAGATGTGGCCCATCCTATCTCTGGACAGCTGGAAACATTAGGAATTCTTTCCTTGTGTGGGCTGAAACTTACTTCATTATAATGTCTACTCCTTGGCCCTCCTTCTGTTCTCCCAAATCTAAGCAGACCAAGGCTAATACCTTTCATATGACAACTCTTTAATTATTTGAAGACTGGCATCATGATATCCAGTCTTCTATGCTCTAGGTTAAAACTCTTCATTCCTTTTTGGATAGCATGAACTAATAATTCCCTTGTACCTGACATTATGCTCTCCTTCATGCATCCAGATATCATCTTTTGGCTACTATAACCATCCATTAAGAAGGCCCTTTAAAGTGTGATTCTGATGAAAGGTTCAAAAAGATGCATTTCTGATTAGTGGACTTTGCAGTGCTCCTTAAATTACATATCATCTGCATACTCCACCTACTTCTCTTTCTGTTGCAGGTAATAGAGTTTGATTTAACATGATAAATTAATAGTGGGGATTCTTTTGGGGGAGGATAGAGGGAGATTTGGTGCTCAATAAGCATTTGGTGAATATTCCCTCTTTGAAATGCATAAAAGCACTTAAAGATATGCCCATGGTTCTAGTCCTAACCCCACAACTACACCAGTCACTTAATGCCTTTGTCTTGAAATTCCTCATTTATGAAATGAGGATATTGGACTAGATCTCTAAGGCTCTTTTCTAGTTCTAACTTTTTATGAACTCTGCTTGGGTAACCTTAGAATCATCATTGACTAGTACCTCTATTTCACCTTCCTCTCCAACAATATCCACTTAGTTGCCAAGGTTTATCAATTATCAATGTCTCACATCTTTTCCTTTCCATTCATACAGCCACCACCCTAGCTTAGTCTTTTTTTATTTGCCACCTGGACTATTATAACAGCTTCATAATGGGTCTCTTTATCACCATTCTGCCCAATCTCCAATCCATCATTCACATAGCTGTCAAAATGACTTTCCCATGCTCAAAAATGGACAATGATTCCCTAGTGTTAATTGCTGGGGCAGCTAAGTAGCCCAGTGAATAGTGCCTAGAGTCAGGAAAGCCTGAATTCAAATCTGGCCTCAGACACTAGCTATGTGATTCTGGGCAAGCCACTTAACCCCATTTGCCTCAGTTTCCTCATCTATAAAGTGAGCTGGAGAAAGAAATGGAAAACTACTCCAATATCTTCACCCAGAAAACCCCAAGTGGGTTTACAAAGAGTAAGACATGAACTAAACAACAACATTGCTGATAAGATAAAATGCAAATTCCTGCATGTGTCATTCAGGGCTCTTCACAATCAGTCTTCATCCTACCTTTCTGGTCTTTTCACATTTCTACCATTCATATACTCTATTCCAGTAAAACTAGACTATTGAATTTTCTTAAAATTCAACAAGGACAACCCCTCCCCACTTTTGAACACTCACATAATCATCCCTCATGCCTGAAATATACATTCATTCTATGTCTACATTTTAGAATTCTTATATTCCTCTTAGGCTCAGTTTCAGCATCACTTCCTCAATTTACCACTACTGATCCTTGAGACATTAGAGACCTCTCCTTTCTCAAATATTTCAATCTCTCCTTCCAACTCCCTAAATTTAGTATTGATGTCTAAATTGAATTCTTTTCTTTTAAGAAAGGCATTGTGGCATAGTGTATAGAGTTAGATGGAAGGTCTGGGCTCAAGCATCTCTTCCAGCACATACTGGCTATGTGATACTAAGCAAGTCACTTACCTGCTTAGTTCTCCCTAGGACTTCAAGTTACAGAGAAGATGCTAAGTTGAAATGGTAGAGGGCATTTCCTCATATGGAAATTCTCAATTCCAAAGAAATCATGGGCTCAGTCCTTAACTCTATCCTCCCATGATTAGATATCTAGGATTTTAGGGTAAGTACTCTTACATTTTGGGGTTTGTATCTCTAGTACTTAGTATATAATATTTACATAATAAATATTTGTTCATCTGAAGCTCTCTACCTAACTGTCTAATGAAGCTAGTGAAGAAAATTAAGAATTTATTAGAAAGGGTAGCACAATGAAACTATTGACACTGTATGAATTATATTAAACTCATGTTCATATTTTGAGACAAATATAAAAGATATCCCTCCCTTAGTGTCACTGAAAATTTTTGATTTGGAAGTATCCCTTTATGTTAAACATCTAATATCTAGATCTTAGAGGAAAGGTGAAAGGAATCACTAAGCAAATACAATTTGACTAAGATATATGTACAGATGGGAAGGAAAAGAAGAGAAAAACATATCTACTTTTTTTTTTAATGCTAACATTCAAAAGGGAGGTACATTATTCCGCCTGGTGCAAGGAGTTGAATAGGTAAATCTTGATAGTAAGAGTTAATAGATCATGAAATTATGTCTCGGGGAAGGTGATGGAACCCTTAACCTCTATGAAATGTAAACCTAACCTAGGAAAAACAAGAATGCAAGAAGAATTTGGAGCATAAATGAATTTTAGCTCTTTTGTCTCTTTAGTTTCAGAGATTCAGGATGTTTTTCAATATTTACACATGAAAGCCTTGAGTACTTCCTTTATACTAAAATATATTATTTAATGCTGGAATGTCAACATCATATTAGGCTCTAAAGGAATGGAATTCGTCAAAGTCCCTACTCAGGGGACTTGTCTACTAAGTATTAAACTAAAGCAAATGCTATAATATTTTATCCCACCAAGCAATCCATTGAACGTGATGTAATTTTTTGATTCTTCTTAAAATTCCACAAGTAGATTTTCTTTTTTGCAAGCACACATGAACATACTTTGATGTATAAACTATAGGTAAAGAAAAAACCCCCAAAGTTTTATCAACATTTCCTGTTTGGACACATTTTCCTCGCTATTCTTTCATCAAGGGACACAATCAAGGCTATTAGACCTAAAATTAGACCTACCAGATGTGTTTTGGTTTGCAAAGCATGATTAGGTCACATTTTCACTAACTCTTTCAATTTGATCTTACTAAGCAAGACTTTTAAAGATATACTAAGCTTCATTTTTCTTACATGCCTTAGTATTGCTTACTCATAAAGTATTGGTATGGTTCTAAACTATTTTAAAAGCCTGATAATTTTCATTTAAATCATGATACTAGTTAATATATTTTATGGATATTAAAAACATACCAAAAATAAAACAAATGTTCATTTTCCATATCAGAGTGGAATATAACCTAGCCTATTTCATGTTCCTATAACCAACTGAAAGCATCCAAATAGAAGAAAACCAACCAATACAGCTTGTGTTCACTAAACTTATCTATTAAAACATCATTTCTTTGCTCTTTTATTTTAGATCCTTTAACTCTGCAGTGTTCTTATATATTACTTTGCATTTATAACTATGAAGTTACCAGTCAAAATAGTCAAATCAGTTTAGTTCTTTTTCTCCCTTCCCCTCTACATAGAAAAGTTCATAATTTTCAGATTAGTGTTAAAAGCTTGCTTCCAATATATTTTAATGAAATTTAATAGTAAGAAATTTAATAGTAAGAAGTTATACAAAGTCAGAAATAATACTATAATTAAACAGATGCATATTTTGAACTAGTGCTTCACTGGCTTTTAAAGCATCTTTAAATAGATACTCTCTATAGTTTCATTTTCAAATTAAACCTGACCTGAAAAGAAATGAATGAAGTTGTGGAACAGATTTTGAAAGTGAAAAAAAAACCCACCAAGAATCCTAAATTTTCACAAATAATCATGTTATTTTTAAATGAGATGTGTTTTATAAATTTTTAGCAATGGATTGAGTAAATTGTGTACTCAGTCAATGTTTGCCAATTACCAGTGAATAGTAATATCAATGTACTTTAGAGCCATTGCCTCAGATACTATATACACAGAGCTTCCATTGAATCCGAGGTCAGATTTCAGTGGACAAAAAGGTCATGCCTTAATAGGCGATCAGGTCCTTAGACTGGTGACTCTGGATTCCTTCTTCCATATAGTTTACTAATTTTATGTAATTTTGTTTTATAAGCAATCTGGAAAAGATTTTTGAAGAGGATACCATATAGATAGGTTTCCAGAACTGATTCTGAATTTTATGTCAACTTACTGCTTAAAATCAGTAAACTATGCATTGTTACCAGACTTTGGATCTCAGCTTTACACTAATTGAATTTTCAGAAATTTTTGTTTTAGACTTTTAAGTCTTCTTCAGAGACAGAATAAAATTAAATCCAATAAATAAATATGAGAGATTTCCCCAAATTTTTCTCTACTATGTCATGTAATTGAGATTTATCTTTTGGGCATGTCATCTTCAGAGGTAGGCAAGAATTGCCACCTTGAAAAGTAGGAGTAGTTGTGGAAGAAAAATAGTAGTAGCGGATTCTTTATTTGCCAAAACTATTGCTGTTTTCTCTGATTCTTTATGTCTCTGATTGAAGCCATTGTGGAATTTTACCTTCATAATTCTATATCCCTTCCATTTCTGCCTTAAATATAGGCCAAAATACAGGTAGAATGTAAACCTGGAAATTATCTATCCAAAACACGAAAGTAAGTACTGGCCTACATGTTCAATGTCTGTGAAGGAAATCAAAAAGGGAACATAATGAAAAATAAGTAAAAGGACTATAAAAAGGACAAAAAAGATGTGTAGTTTGTGACTAATTTCTATACTCTTTTTTGTTTTCCTTAATCTAATAAAAAAAAGACAGGACATCTTTTGTAAAAAAATATGTATATACATATACACATATGTATCTCTATAATATATGTGAATACACTCACACATTCTTTTTTCTCTTACCCTACTAAGAGGAGGTACAGAAGGAAACTAGGAACCTGGAGACTTATTGTAAGCAGTACCAATGCAAAGTATATAGCCTGGTAGCTGTGAAAACTATTTGTCAATCTCTGACCAAAAGGAACTCAGACTAACCACCTTCTTGAAATGTGAAGTTGAGCTGAATTCCAGAAAAAACAAGGAAACCAAGGATGTTTAAGTAGACATCTTAGTTTATTTAGATACTTACAGACTTCTCTACTTGTGATGTCCTTATGAATGACAAGTTTTGGAACTTTAGGAGAATTTTTTTCTGTAACCTAGGTAGGCTTTAAAAAATATTGACAAAGATGCTGGGAGGTCACATTTTATAAATTTACCATAGAATCAGGAATAAGTACATGTTATGTGTTTTTTTTTCCAAAAGAAATTGACAATAAAATACAGAAGCTTTCCTTCTCCCTCTAAGAAATAAAATAATATAGAAGAGGAAATCATTCAGTGTTTCTAACCTAATTTCAAAAGCAGAGTGCTCAAAGAATTAAATTCATTTTAAAATCAGAGGAATCTAGGTTTAGCCAATATAATTGTTGAATGGTCTTAGCATATTTTATAAAATCATTTGTAAAGTTACCAAATGTCTTGGGAATTTTTGCTCTAATCACTCCTAAATCCATCCAAATTGGTTTTAAATGACTGTTCATAATGGTAAATTTTATTAAAAACACGTTTTTACTCCAGTTTTAAACTTTAGGGAAGTCAATTTCAAGCTGAAATAATTAGATGCGATTTAATTCTTCATGGGGCATGTTAGAGATTGTATAATGCCAAAATCACAGCCCATCATGACAACTTCATGGAAAGCTTATTTGCTAAATTCTAAGATGATTTATTTCTTCCAGTGACATTTCCTACATATTTGGTATGAATGTTTTTTAGAAAAATAAACATGTATACAATTCCACAAACCCAGGACTATGCATATCTACCATGGCCTTCCTTTCAGTGTTTTTTTCCTTTTTTAAACCTTTACATGAATAATATCCAACATCATGGACCTTGAACACTGATGACTCTGGCTAACGCTTTTATCCTTTGCTTGAAATTACAGGATCAGTCTAGCCAGAATTTATGAGAACCAGACCCCAGACCTCACATAGCTCACATATTAGACCATTAGGCATCTAACTACCTCTGAACAATTTCAATGCATTATCTTGCCTTCTCCCTGGGGCACAAACTTCACTCGTCCATACTTTTAATATATTTTGTCTGCATGAAGCAGATCGAGTTATTACATGCCAGCAGATCACGACTTACCGAAATCTCATTGCTTCACAATGATGCAACTAATATCTCTGTTCTCCATTCTGAGATGGGGCAGTAAGAAAATAGTCAACAGTGCAATTTTCAGTAAATTAGCTGATGGTCTATGCAAGGTAGATTTGCTATTTTTACTTAGATAATTCAGACATTTCCATATACTCTCATGCCCAGAATATAAATTTAGTCATAGAAAGGCATATTCATGTACATTTATTTTAAATAAAAATTGTATACCCTTTAAAATGGGCCTTTAGAACACTTTAGATAAATGAAAATATTCTATCTTCTACTTTCCTGGGATGGGTTTTTATATTTATGACTGTGTATATCTTATTTATTTTTAAATTGGCTTTGCAGACTTATTAGCTAGGAATCTATTTGTTCTTTGGGAAAAGAAATTCAGTGATCAAGATTTAGCATTAAAAAAATAGGATTAAAAATCAATTGACCTCTGAGCTAGCCTGAACCTTTTACCTGGATTGTAAAGTCGTTACGTTCTTTTCTTTCAATAGCTTTTTGCTTCAGTCTGAACAGGAAACAAGGGTGATCCTGTCCCATCCCTGGAGGCTGCTCATCAGCTAGCTCAGTTTACAGCAATAAAACAACAAAAAAAAATTGGAAACATATAGCCCCTTAGAAAGATTATATCTTTATTATGCACAACTATTATTAGTGTATTAGTGGAAACAAACAAGTGATACCATTAGGCATTCTTCTTCCAAATCATTATGCTTATTAAAGACTTTAATCCATTCTTAAGTTATTTTCTGTAATGGGTAACTTCATTTTTAAATAAATTGATAATTACAGTGGCTTGCTATTTTTATCATTTCTCAAAAAAAAAATACCTAGTAAGGGTAGGCCAAGCTACTGTTATCTAAAACAACTTGGCCATTTAGTTCCTAACTAAAACAAATGGCAGCAAAAGGTCATTAGTCCCAGAGACTAAAATTGTTTTGATGAAGCCCAGCTTCCCACTCTGTTGACAAGTGTCTCAATTCTTTTCAACAGCTCCCCGTGTCCACATTGGAAGAATGCAGAACAGTCATCAGCCTGGAGTAACCACTGGCCCTTGGTGACGATTTGCAGAACCACCACTGAATTGAACTATAAAGGGAGCTCCCTCCCCAGCCCCCACCTGAAGTTGGGATAATTAATGATTGTAACTGAGTTCTTAGCTACAGCTTTGACATATAAGCCCTTGGCTGGACCTCTATTGCTCTATCGGTTTACCAACAGTGGCCTCCAAGGATAATTATGCCTGTTTCTTTGTAAACCCTGGGAGATGAAGCAAACCTGGTACTTTTAACCAAAGTTTTCTTCAACAAGGCAGCTGCTATGTTTCATCCTTGTTAGCAGGGCAAGTATTGTGCTACAACATAAAATGGAGGCGGTGAATGAAAGAAATGGAGACATATGGAAAAAAAAGAATGAGGGCCCTTTGTGAGTGATCTGACTTTTGTTATTATTGGATTTTTTTTAGTCATAACTTCCATAATGGCCTGAGTTGGGGTTGAAGGGTTGGGTTACCTACGCCCTGTGATTAATGATGAAGACCTTGGCTAGCCTACATGTTTGTGTACCATTCCTGATAAAGAAGTATCTTATCTTATTCTCCTTACTCTCAACTTTCATTTTATCTGAGTACTGCATATTTGCATTGAGACTTATATTTAATGCTTATTATCTATAATTTCCTTCCTGACTCTTTAACTCTATTTGGAATGAAAGCCAAAAATATTCTGATCATTATTAATTAAGAAGGGAGCAAGGGTGAACTTAGGTGAGTTCAGGAAAATTCAAGCAAAGGAACACTGTCTTAAGTTTTTAGTATAGGGGGTTAGGAATTCAGAGAATTTGCATTTGATGCTCTGTTATGCCTTAGGTATTTTTCTTTACCTAGTTCTGCAGTGGATCTTTCTGAATGAGATACTTCTGACACAATACTAAAGACAACATCTACCTTTGTGATGTGCTTAGAGATCCTCAGATTGCAGCCCACAACAAAATTCTGTTAATGGACCCTTTGAAATATTGTGCCACATTCCTGGGAATGGGAGGGAGAGGTCAGAGTGGCTACTTAAACTTCCTGCCTGGGGGAGATGGGGCAGTGCTAAATGTGGAGAGGGTGATCAAGACATTAAAACTCAGCAAAGGAAAGGAGAGGAAAGAAAATGTCATTTAGTAGGCTCAATATTGGATTGGGAATTAGCTGGCTTTGGGTCTATTTCTCAGTCTGTCACTAATTCACTATGTGATTCCTAGTAAAGTTACTTAAAAAACAAACTATACACTGATTTGTATATATAATTTGGTTAAGTCTGTGGGACCAGCTGGGATTTTCATTTACTCAATCATGCCTATCGATATAATCTTTACTCCTTGTACCAGTAAATTAAGAGAAAGAATTCAAGTGTCTACAAACACATTCAAAATTCATTTAAAAAATATTCCTGAGACCCTAGCAAATAGAAAACAAGAAGGAATTACAGAAAATGGAAAAAAGTTAAAACAAAGTATGTCTCATTTGTTTGTTATTGAGTCATTCAATGTATTTTTTTAACATCCATCTGTACACAAGAGTAGTGACAGAAGATAAAACTGTATTCTAATTTGATTGCAGGAGGTACTCAGTTAAATAAACCAATTTCCACAGCTAACAGTTCATTTGGTCCATGTTTTTCCACCTACTTAATCAATAATCAATTGAAAAATTTCTATTAAAGCACCTATCATGTGTTAGATCTTGTGTTAGGTCCTGGAGATACAAGTACAAAGAATGAAACAAGTCCTGTTCTTATATTCTAATGGGAGAGACAAATATAAACAGTAAAACTATAAAGTGACTAAATACACAGATATGTAAAGTAGTTAAATATAAAGTTGTTTGAGAAAGTGTACAGCAATAAGTTGGGAGTCTCAAGAAAGGCTTCATGAAGAAGATGGTACTTAAGGAAGAGAGAGGCTTTATGAGTTGGTGGTTAGGAGGCAAGACATTCCAGGCATGAGGTATGGCCATTGCAAATGCACAGAGATGAAAGAGTCATGTAGTTATTAGTAACAGACCCTTGCCAACTTAAATACTTTTTGCAGATGGACAGATTGATAAGCCATATTTTGTTCTTTGCAGATAGGTGCCTCTTCCAAAACAAACTAAAAATATCTTCTAGAAACTTCTTACACCCCCCCCCCCCCCCACTGTATTCTTCTAAGCGTTCAAACTCAAAAAACACAATATGGAAGAGTAGAGTTAGTGCTGGTGGTAGATCTTTTTTATTTGAGATTAGAAGAGAAATATAACTTCTCTTCTTGAGAAAAAAGTAAGGAAAGAGAAGTATAGAAATAAGGGACTTACTACAGTAAATAAGGTAGAATGAATATTAAAGCATCAGACTTGGAGTCTGAGAACCTCGTTCCAGTTCTGGATCTGATACCTGTTATCAGTATGATCTTGATTAAGTCATTTAGCTTCTCCTGTTCCACCATTTGTAAAATGAAAGGATTGGTCCAGATGACCCTGAAGGTCCCTTATAACTATGAGTCTGAGCCTATGGTCCTGGATGAAGAATGTGGCAAATGTCAGAGCCTTCTCTGCCCCCAAGAACTACTAGCGTGAGAGGCACTAGGCTTAAGCCTCTGATAGCCACACTCAGCCCACATCCTCAGGAGATGCCAAAGACAATCTCTTTCTGTCCCCTTACACCAAGTTACATAAAAGCACCAGGAAGCTTGCTTTTGAGGCTATCTGAGTTCTTTTAACTCACGAAACACTATTTTGCAGAGAAGGTACTGATCTATGTGGCTAGAGATTCCCTGTTCAGGAAAACCTGGACTAATATCATAGCTCCACCTTCCCTGAGAGATATAGCCATATCTATATACACATACACACATATATGTCTCTATACACACATATATGTTATATATGTATATATCTATATCTACAAATACACATTCTTAATAAAAGTCTGTTGAAATGCTGACTTCATAATTTTGCCAAGTGTTGACTTTGTTTACCTCTAAAGAGGCCTGGACAAATTAAAATGAATTAAATATATTCACCACAGATTCATACAGGTAAACAGCTTACCTTGATATGACTGATAAGACTCCTCCCCCTCTTCCCCACTGGGCTGGTTCAACAAGGAAGCTTCCATCCCAGGGGGATTAATCAATTGAAATATCCTTGTATAGGGGACAAAGTGCTATGTTCACTCCTCAGCCCCTTCAGATCTGACTTTTGACCCTACCATTCCACTGGAACTGCTCTATCAAAGGTCATCAATGCCTTCTTAATTGTTACATTTGATGGCTCTTCCTCAGCTTTAAAGCTCTTTAAATATCCTGCAGCATTTGAGTCCACCCACTCTCCTCCCTTCCTGGATGCCCTTCCTTCTACATGCATTTTTACACTTCTTCAGCCTCCTTCTATGGTTCTTACATTTCTTTTATTTCCTCCTTCCCCCAAGTGTGAATGAATGATACCCAAAGTTCTGTCCCAGACCTCTTCTCTCTCCATTTTTTCCCTTGGCAGTTTCATCTGTTTTCATAGTCACAGTCATGACCTCTATGCAGATGGTTCCCAAATCTATATTTTCATTCCTAATTTCTCTTGTGCCCTTTAGAGCCACACTTCTTATGGTTGAATATCTTCACCTGGATGCCTTTGAGGCACCTTTATCTCAATCTGCCCATAAGTGAATATATCAGCTCAACCATCACCTTCCCAATCTGACCCCACCCCCACCCCCAAGGTAAAAAACAATAACAACAACTACCCTCTTTCTTCTCATCTTACCTATTTCTATTTATGGCACTATCATCCTCAATCAATCAGACCAAGTACCTCCAAGTCACACAGTTTGGGGTATCTTCCTGAATCCTGTGATATACTTAAAATGTTTTAATATTACTAAAATATTCCAGTTTTCTATTTACTGAGCCACTTTACATTTGGGATAAAGTTTTATTTCTGGAAGTCTGATAGGAACTTAATATTGGAAGTGGTAATATTTACATAAAACATTGTACCAATGAAATCTATATCATGATTTGGAATACACAACACTAGTAAAATATGGAATGTGTCCAAACCAGTCCCTCCTCTACTCAAGAGCCCTTTGTGGCTCCCTACAGCTTCATAGCACAAATGAAGAGAGGATGTCAATGTTAAAATGCTCTAGAAATGGAGAAAGTCACAGAAGAATCCCAGAGTTGAAACTTAGAAGAAATGGCAGCAGTCATTTAGTTCAACACATAGACCAATTATAAATACATTCTCAGTCATTCACTAGCTGTGTAATGCTGGGAATTCAATTAACCTCTGTTTGCTTCAATTTCTTCATCTGTAAAGTAGGAATAATAATAGCACATACTTCTGTTTGTTATGAAGATCAAACAAGATAAAAATTTAAAGTGCTTTGCAAATTTTAAAGTATAGCATAAATTATAGGTATAAAATAATTATTACGATATAATTCTATCAATTATTTCTAATAATATAGCAATTTAAATTTAATTTCTAATAATATAAAAATAAAATTCTAATAATATCATAATAATTCTTATTATTATTATTAAGAAGTCAAAATTCTGTTTGAATAGGTACATGTCCTCACCATTATTCTATATGTTATTAGTCAACAATAAAGAATATGAAAATTCTCTGCCTCTGATATCAGGAATACTTCAAGGAATAATAGAGCTGCAAGGAGTCTCCACAGAGCTTCTACTTAGTCTTTCAGATATGTCCCATGTGCCCTAAGCTCTTTGTGTTCAAGCACTTTCCCTTTACATGTGTCCAGGCCTCTACCTCAAGGCATGTCACAAACACTCTTGAGAACCACAAACTGACCCTGATTCAAGAACAAGACCAAAGTCAGGCCAAATATTATGCTATGCCAGTGATTTGGATGGGCTAAAATCCTGTCCTACTTCTTCAGTCATAGGACTAAAACAAACCCTGGGGCTCAGGAACAGGCTGATCTAAGACCAAATCCAATACAAGAGCCTAAAGGGGCATATATGTCCAGATGCAGCCTATGACTCAAGATGAATACTGTTCATTCCTTAATCTTAAACATATTCCAAACTCATAATTATTACTTTGTAACTTGTTTTTAAGGTAACAAGTTAGAAAACGTAATTCCTCATTTTATTATTCTTTTCCAACTACATTGTTGCATAAAGCAGAACTGTTATCCAAAGGTTTAATTAAATCACTGTATCATGTATTAAGATATCATTGATTTTAGTAAGAACTTCAGAGATTACTCAGCCCAACCTCCTCCCTTCACAGATGAATTGAGGTCCAGAGGTTAAGTGACTTGCCTAGGGTCCCCCAGTGTCTCAGACAGGACTGTAGTACAGTTCTTTTTGCCTCCAAGTATAACACTATCCCAAGCTCATCTGACCAGGGTATGGTTCTCTGAGAAAGTAGCCTTTAATTTTGTTCCAAGTCAGACCGAGAGACAGAGAAAGAGAGAGAGAGACAGAGACAGAGACAGAGAGACAGAGAGAGAATGAGAGAGAGACAGAGAGAGAATGAGAGACAGAGAGAGAGGTTCTGGCTGGTCATTCTTGTGAGAAACAACTGAACAGCACAAGATGAAAGTAGGAAAGGAAACATGGGATGGGGTTGAGTTCTAGTTGATTAGACTGAAAGAAGAAGGAAGGTATAAATAAAACAAGGAGCAAAATGGTTAGGTGATGAACTGGATCCTTCAAAGCAGCTTAGTTTACTTGGATGCAACTCATAGCAGAAACTTTTTTTTTCTGCTGGTTTAGAATTCCACGACCTTATGTGGAGTTTGGACAGTCTGCTTGTTCCTCTCATTTTTCTCATTATTTACCAATGGCCCTATTGTATGCAGCTTTTGGAGAGGCATGACCCTTCTTTAGTGTTCTTTTGTAAGTAAGCAGTCATTTTGAACACTGTTTCTTAAGCTAGTTTGACCTCCTAACAATTATAGCTGAAGCTATGACAAATTATTTCAGGGTGTTTAAGATAAGGGAAGGAGAAATCAGCATTTATTAAGTGCCTACTATGTGCCAGGCATGGCTTTATAAATATTAGCTTGACAAATATTTAAGTGTATGAATTGTTGTATAGTTGTCAAGGAAAAGAGGGTTTATAAAGATTCTTTGGTTTTTAAAAAATCTTAAATAGAAATACTTATAATCCAACTTTTCTTAATCTTCAGTATCCCTTTATAGGATCAAATAGTAAAACAAAACCAAAAACATCTGCCTCTAGATTAATGGATTTTATTCTTTCAAGTTTCAAATTTGACTGCTGTATTTAGAAAAGTAGAAATTGTTTTTCATTAGTGGTTTTCACAAGAAATAGGTATTCAAGTTAATAACATAACTAAAATTAATGAAGAATACCATCCTAAAACATACAAACTATAAATAACTAAATCTTAAATTAAGTCACTCCTTGGTAAGAAGTCACAATTTCTTTTTCCCCATAGGAAAAGGTGATTGCTGTAGTTTTTAAGTAATGGAACAAAGCTCCACTTCAATAATAACAGCTAGGTAATAATAATAGAAGTTATTGCCTACCATCAGCCAGGCACTGAGCTAAACTCTTTTTTAAAAAAATATTATTTTATTTGGTCATTTTCACACATTATTGATTGGAAACAAAGATAATTTTCTTTTCCTCCCCCCCCCTCCCACCACCCCTCCCATAGCTGACACACAATTCCATTGGGTATCCTTGATTCGAACCCATTTTCATGTTGTTGGTATTTGCATTAGGGTGTTCATTTAGAGTCTCTCCTCAGTCATGTCCTCTCAACCCCTGTAGTCAAGCAGTTGCTTTTCCTCGGTGTTTTTACTCTGAGCTAAACTCTTAATAAATATCATCATATCTGATCCCTGTTAGGCAGGTGCTGTTATTATTCCCATTTTATGGATGAAGAAAGTGAGGCAAACCTAGAGTAAGGGATCACAAAGCTAGTGAAGTGCTTGAGGCTGGATTTGGACTGAGGTCTTCCTAACTTTAGTTCTAGTGCTCTCTCCACCATACTCTCCAACTACCAAAGTTCATCTGGATGAAAATGATTATCATTCTTTTGACTTAAAAGGTTTTGAGGTGTCAATTCATTTGAATGATTTGTGTCATGAGCCAACTATTCTTTACTCATATCTAACTTGACCCAACACAAATTGAAATTTGCCCATCCCCACTCCATTCTATTTTTTTGCTTCTTCTTGTCATTGAAATCTCTCATCTTAGTAAACTTGCTTATAGCTATACCAACAACCATCTTTTAAAAAAGCAGAGCAAGTCACTGGTCAATGAGCTTTACTTATTCAGGTAACTCATCAATTGGTATACTATTGAGTACGTCTCCATGCTTTGAATTATGTAAATAAATCCCAAATAGAACTTTTGCTCCCCCACACACACACTCCTGTATTAGTCAGGGATCATCATATATACTCATGTGTATCTTTTAATCACTTTAGGTTATCGTTAAAGATATTTTTACCTCAGTATTTTCATTTTAAAATTGGCTGAGCTCAATAGAGATGGAAAGTTGTTATGGTGACCTGAGGGAAAAGCAAACTAATCCAGTACCATGTGCATGTGTTTCTCCAAAGGCTGCATAATAGCTAACCAGGAACATGGGAAATAATTCAAATGTAGAGCTTTCAAACCAAGAGGCTGGGTATTTTGCAAATATCTGTTAAAAACTAGTCTATACATAGTTTTTAATGTTTCCAAAGCAAACTATTTCTTCAATGAATTTTTTTAATAAAATGATTTCATAAAGCTAAACTACAATAAAAAACATGATCTTTGTTGTTTACAAAATTGATCTGAGTTCTGGTTTCCCTTTGCCACTAAGTAGATATGTTAAGAAAAATACACAGATACAATCCCTTCTTAAATTGATGTTCATCATCTTGTTCTGTTATGCTGACTGAGCAGCTGGTATTTTTTGGTAAATATCCCAGATGTTTCATCAGTATGGTAACACCTTACACAATGCAGTCTGCAAAGATTCTGAACCAATCCCACATGGCCACAGGGGCCTTGAGACCCCCAACTTAAACTATTTCTCATTACACAGTGAACCTTAATGATTTTATGACCTAACATTTTCTTCATATAATTTAAGCAAGGTGCATGGCAAACTACAAACATATGCCCTCAATAGGTTGTTGTGGGGGGCAGGGAAGGGAGACATCTATTCATCCTAAAAAGTTTCCCTAATATAATTTGATTTCTGTTCATTTAAATTCAGAGCAGTCTATTAAATGAAAGAAAGGAAATCACTAATTTTTTATGAACGGGGCATCATCCTGAAATGATTGTATTATATGGCACAGACACACAAACATCTTCGCCTGAATATTAGGAATCAATTGAAAGAAAGTTTGGAGAACCAGTACTGCTCTTTGATTTTTTCCCCCAGGCGATCAGTGAAGCATCCTACCACTTTAATTATTTTGTCTATTTTACCAACATCTGCCTGAAGATTACATTTTCTATCACCCATGCAATTAAAATGTTTAAAACATTGTTTGCTCATTTTCTAAATACATCACAAACACCAAACTAAATGTAGGAACTTAAATTAGTCATATTCACTTTCAATTATTTACCCCTTCTTGGATAACTTAAAATAAACAGACTCCATTTTGCAGAATGTCCCCAACATGTAGAGAGACAGTGATAAAACATACTCCTGACCTTTGCTTTTTTTTTACACACATTTATAATTCTGTTTAAACCAGTGAATTCAAACTCATAGGTGAAACATAAAATTTTAATAAATTTTAATGCTGTTGTATTCTTACCACTCATATTTTAAGACATTTATTCACACAAGTTTAATTCCTTTTACAAATCACAGAGTCAATTTACCTGTAATTTTTTAAAGTGTTTAGAAAGTTGATAGAGATCTTTAGATAAAACCCTGCATTAACTTTAACATACTGTCAAAAATGATTTTTAAACATTTCAGAAAGTTTTTAACTGCTAACATGCAAAAGTTTGCCATTTTCTAGAAAATTATAAACAGTATTTTAGCTTATTTGGTACAGACATTAAAATCATTGATTAAAAAATAAAGTTAAAAAGACTGAGCTAATGTATTTTAAATGAAGCACTACCTAAGCATAGAAAGGCATTATAAGAACAAACATAAGGAATTACATTTTGTGTTGCACAATTAGATAAAAAGGAATATTGTAAAATTGTTTGTACTGCAGAAGAGATCACCTAGCCCAGGAAACAGGTTTCCCTGTTGCTTATATTATTACTTTTTGTTTTCTGCTGGTAAGATTTCTTGAAACGACCCATGAAGAATCGCTATAATGGATCATGCAAAATATTTTCTAAATGAAGGCTAAGTTGAACAAAATCCTACATATTTTATTTGAAGGTACCTTAACAGCCATAATTTTTGGGCTGTAGATTTTTTTTTATTTTTCAGTTGAAAACATTGATTTCACCAACAAACATTTCTAGAATGCAAACATTTGTTTTAACTGTTATAGCTGAAACCAACATTTGTTTTAGTGCTGCTAGGATGCCTAAGTGTTTTGTGAATCGGAAAGTGCCTCTTATAGAAATGTTTACCAAAAAAATTGGACTATTAGCACTGAAAATATTTTTTCAAAAGGTTTTCTTTGGAGAAAACAAATAAGCAAACAACAACAGTGTACTACATTTAGTGTAGACTTCCACTTGAAATGTTTGACCTCTTACTACTAACTTATACTTGTCTAATAGATACAGCTGAAATACATCTAACCATTTATTTTTATTTTTAAAAACCCTTACCTTGTGTCTTAGAATCAATACTATTCATTGATTATAAGGCAGAAGAATGGTAAGGCTAGGCAACTGGGGTTAAATGACTTGCCCAAGGTCACATATTCACAAGTGTCTGAGGTCAAATTTGAACCTAGGACTTTACATCTCCAGACCTGGTTCTTTATCCACTAGCTGCCTGTTTGGCTATTTAAAGCAAATAGATGAAATTTTAAAAGAATTGAAATGTCTGAAAAGGAAGTAATAAGTTTAACATTTTAAATAAATGGTATATATGTTAGTAAATTTTATTTCAGTTATAGTTGTCTTAGTGTTTCACAAATATACCTGGTACTTTATGATAGTTAAGATTTCAGCATCACCATTTGCCTATTTTAGACTAGTGTGTTAGGTAAAGATATTTGCAACCACAGTGAAAAAAAGTAAGGTAGAAGATGTATGTATATCTATCCACATATATTTTCTTTATACGAACATGTAAATATAAATTCATGTACAAATTATTATAGTAGTTGGGAATATGAATGGTGAAAAACCAAATGTCATCAGTGGGAATGGACAGATTCCTTCTGCTACATCCCAAAAAGTTCATGGTTTTATCATGGGATATGAAGTGTTATAATACCATTTTAAAAGAAACTTAAAGGGAGAATCTAGGTGGGTCAGTGGACAGAGAGAGAGAGCCAGGCTTGAAAATGGGCGGTACTGGGTTAAAATCTGGCCTCAGACACTTTCTGGACAAATCATGAAACTCCAGTTGCCTAGCCTTTACCATTCCTCTGCCTTGGAACCAAAACTAAAAAACAAAAGAACTAAAAATGGAAAAAAAAATTAAATCCCCACCACCTTAGATATTTTTTAAGTACATAAGATCCAAAGGACTTTCCTGGTTGAAAGAAAATGAAATCAGCAAGGTCCATTGATACAGACAGAGCATTTAGTTCACCATCAGAGCTGAAAAACGTAGAAAGGCCCAAGGAAAGTTTGCTTCATATTTATGAAATTAATGTCTTCTTGTATTTCTTCTTATCTCTTGCTGCCATAGTTTTTCATTCAGTTTATTAATCATTCTAGTCAGGGAGGAGAACAACAACTTGTCTCTTCCTCCTTGCAAGGTATGGACACAGGCAAAGAGTCAGTGGATTGGAGTGAAAAGGGCCTTGAAAGTTCATTTTGTCTATAACCTTGTCTCCAAGTGGGATTACCTTTAATCTGTTATAGAAGATTTTCTGATTTTTTTTTCAAAATAATATATATGTACATATAGGAGTGTGTGTATGTGTGTGTGAGTAGATAGATACACACTAATTTACAACTCCATTTGTAAACTGGTTCCATTATTGATAGTGATAATTGCAATTTATATGCTGAATTATATTTTTCTAATGTAAATATTCCCTCTATACACAATTCAATTTCATGCAAATTTCAGGGACAAGAAAGCTATTTCCACAATTGGCTACTTGCACCAATGACCAATTTCAGCTGCAACTGAATTGCATTGGAATTTCCTCCACACAAGTCTATCCCATTTGAAATTTTCTGGGGTCAGTTAAATTGTGCATGGAATTTGCATACTGAAAATAAGATAGTTCCAATGAGGTTCTTTTTTTAAAAGCATACTTACATATAGGCACCTAGATAAATGCATTAAAAGAAATATTAGGTCTATTGAGAAATAAAAAAAGATATAGATTGAAAAGAAACATGCTTTTAGGGACCTCACTTGATCAATATAAGTGGGGGTTAAGTTTACACACTAGCCTCTTCATGGATTTTTAGCAGAGTAATCCCTACATGAAAAGATAAGTTGAGGTTTGATTCATTGCCACAAGTTTATTAATATCAGGTTTTACCTTAGACTGTTGGCTACAACAGCCTGTTTAGTAGTTTTTATTCAAAGCAGATTAATATTCCTGACAGAGAGCTATTCATTGATGCAGTTCTGTGGCATCTACACAATTAACTTTCCTTCATTGCACATCAGTGGCGTGTTAAGTTTTTCCTAACAACCTCTATGGATGCATATAATCTCATCACAATATATGAAGCATGTCCAATAAAAGGAACATTGATGGGTACTTTAGTTCAATATAGCAGCAAGATTTCATACAGCTGGACCAAAAAAAAAAATAGAAAGATGAAATTCAGTCATTAAAATATCTCCCTAACCCACAGTCCTTTCCCAACAGGTTACATCTACATTAAGTACAGTAGGTTCCTAAGACAGATGAAGCAGTGGATAGATACACCAATCCTTTCATGTACTATTGTGTAGTAGAAAGGGTGCTTGATTTGGAATCATGAGAACTTGGGTTCAAATCCTACCTCTGACCGTGTTCTACCATGGGCAAGGATAGTCTGTTTGAACTTGGTCTGTCATATGTAGGATGAGGGGGTTTGACTAAGGTCCTTTTCAGCTATCAATTTACAGTTCTCTGATGTGAATAATAGGAGTCATAATAATACCTGTACCTATCTCACAGGACTGTCATAAGGATCAAATGACAAGATGCATATAGCAAGTGTTTTGCAAATCTTAAAACACAATGAATCTCAGCTACTATTATTACTTCTCATTTTGTCTGCAGGAAAAAATATAATTTTCTTTCCATCACACATTGCACTACAGAATTAAATTGTATATCCCATATATGGGCTAGTTCTAGGTAAGCATTTAGTATTAAAATGTCCCATAAATTATATAGGTAACGGTATTCCCACACCAAACATGGAAGTGTTTTTCTTTTCCCAAGTTCATATATTTGTGAGTGTGGATATGTATGTATGAATATATATATATATATATATATATACGTATATATATACATACATACACATAGAAATGTGTATATATGTCAATACTAAAGTTCTTCAAAGAAACCTTGACAGTGTCCCTGTATTGCTGACACTCTCAAGTTCTCTCTGAATAACTTTGGTATCAATTGTGAGTTGAGAGACACTGGTGCAAGACCATCCAGCATGGTGTGTCCATATCAAAGAAGGCACTGTGCTCTATGAGCAAAGCAGGATTGCAGTGGCTCAAAAGAAGCAAGAGATACTCATATTTGGGGACATCTCTATCCCAAATGTTCAAATAAGATATCTGTGCCTAATTTGTGGTAGAGCCCTCTAAACTTGAACAGGTGTGATCAGCCTCAGTAGGACACATTGTATATTGATCCCAACATGTTATTTTGGTCCTCTTGGAGTATGAAGGACAATAACCAGCCAATAGATAGATAGATAGATAGATAGATAGATAGATAGATATAGATATACAAACATATGTGTGTTTCAACATGTAATATAGTCTCTGTGTTTTTAGTTAACACCAACATATAATCATCACATTCATATCATATGTATCTAGGAAGTCATACAGTTGTTAACAAAACAAAAGGAAATTGCTTTGTTCTACATATCAGAGATCCAACTGTGCTCTTTCACATAATCAATAATAAATATATGAGCTTTTTTGATAGATAATCTTGCAGCATTTTGTTTATAGACATCATTTGGCTTCAAGAATCATGAACAGTGTGGGAGGCAATCTGGTATTTTGAATGGTGGGGCAAACTTGAAGTCAGGTGGACCTAGCTTCAAACCCTGTCTCAGACACAAAATGGCTATTAAAATAGTGGGTGAGTCATCAAATCTCCTGGGGCTTCCCAGGAAACTAGTCTAAGACTAGATTATTTTAAAAATTCATATCTTCTGTCTTTAGAATCAATACCAACTCTGGATACTGAGGCAAAAGAGAGGTAAGAGCTAGGCAATTAGAGTTAAATGACTTGCCCAGGAACACACAGCTAGGAAGTATCTGAAGACAAATTTGAACCCAACTCTAGGTCTGGTACTCTGTGAACTGGGCTACTTAACTGTCCCTCTGAGGCTAGATGTTACAGGTGAGTTACAGCTCTACATCAGTAGAAAGAGTATTTAAATTATATTAAATATTCCAATCAATGAAATCTCTGGTCATCAGCTCTCCTCCTACTCTGTCCCAAAGAGAAAAAATAAAGGAAGAGACCTCCCCCCAAATCAAAGCCAAAAAACTTCCTAATAGTAGAAAACTAAAAGACTTAAAATGAGACCAAACACCCCATTTAAAGTCTTGACTTGGCTTCTACCTCACTCTCTGGCTTCTGCAAATTATTGCACCTTCCCAGGTGTTGGTTTTCTCATCTGTAATATGGAACTAATTCTTGTATTAGTTACCTCCACAGGGTTGTTATGAATATCAAAAACATGTAAAACACTATATAAACCTTAAAGCATCTTGTATCTAAAATCTTTTATTAATATTATTATTTTTTAGATGATGAAATGCAAGCAGAATCAAAATCCCCTTTCTACCTATCTACCAATTCTTTTTCACTAAATAATGCAGATGAAGTTCTCTGCTAACTTAAAAGTATTATGCATATGTAAGTATACATATATGTTGGTGTATATATGTATGTAAATATTTTATCATCATAATCAAACTGAACTCAAGTAACTCCGTGTATCCAAAAACATTTGGATAAGATATTATACAAAAAGATATCCAAGTCTATTCTGTAGATGAGAAAAAGTAAACCATAAATGGTATAGTTTATTTAAAAATTTTTTTTTCTCCATTAGAGTACTAATGTCATCTCAGGGTACCTAGCACCAGCTTCATAATGACTGATATAATCTCACTGAGAATGCACAAGAAAAATATGAAATACATTAAAGTTCTTATATAAAAACTTGAGCCAGAAATCATTTAGATTCTGCTGAAGAAGAGATTATGGACTTTAAGAAAGTTTCTAAATTTATACACTTGCCCCCTTTTTAATATTTTCATGTCTAATTCCACAGTACTGGGTATAGGCAAGAAAACTAAGCTAAATGAAACCTGAGGAAAATAATTTATAAAGTACATTTGTTGACTAATATAGATAAAATATGACAGCACTCTCTCTCCCCAAATATATAGAGTGTCAATTAAAACCTACCACTAGTTTGCAAAGGTAGGAATGAGTGTAATATAAAGAGATGTGTGTGTGGTGGGTGCTGAAGTGGATTGAAGACTCTCTTCAGTATGCTTATGTGATAAGAGGAGGTCAGGCACAAAATCTTAAGGACATAGGGCTCCAAGGATCTGAATTTCACATATTCAGATCCTAAGATCCTAAGAGGGCTGAAAAAATAAGAAGTAGAAGGAATTAGGAGAAACTGAAGAAAAAAAGAAGGGGGCAATTTGATTAGGAGTGAATTAGCTGTCAGGAATGTAGTCTTTCATGAACGTGAGAATGAAATCTAAAGATTATATGGTAAAAGTTCTTACTTAGCTTCAGTGATCAGGAGAGAACTCTCCTGGGACTCCAGTGTCTAAGGAAGAATGCCCACTCTGGGATGTAGAAGACAATACAGAACTAGAAAACGAAACTGGAAGCACCTTATTATCTGATCAAGCTGATATTTAGCAAGTATCAAACTGAATGAATAATAATAATTGAAATTCCTAATACTACATATGCATGATAGATTTCAATATACTTTCACATGCATTATCTATCTTATTCAACTCACACAACTCTATGAGTACAGAGGAACAAGTATTATGATTCTCATTTGGTAAATGAAGAAGATAAAGCTCAGAAAAGTAAAATGATTTGTCTGGTTTTGTAATTAGAAAATGGTTAGCAAGCCATTAAGTTGAAATGTTGCACCTAGAATTCTGATCTCCTAATTTCTAAGCCAATACTCTTGCCACTTGCCTATTCATGATAATAAGGTTATGTACTTGTATAACCAGAGTTTTCTAGCCCAGTTTAGCATTTTTCATGAGATTCTCCTACATGGTGGAGAGAGTGCTAACACAACCCTGGGTAGAACTATAGGAGAAGTGGAGTAGATGGGAAAACTTGAAAGAGGTAAAACATTCTTAATTTTTTCCTTTTTGGAAAAGACATGGTTCCATACACTCTTTGAGAGCATCTCCGAGGAAAAGAAAGAAAGACTTTATTAACAGACATATAGGGGAGATCTGTCCCAGATTTACAGGGGAATTTCTCTTTAGGTGAAATCAAAGACTCTCTTGGAAGAGCAAGATATCAACTCTCTCCTTTATAAAGAATTCATTCACTCCTTGGGCAGATATAGACTAGTCTGTATAACTTTTCTGATTTCTATTTGTTACTGGCTTAGATAAATGAGTTTACTCACTATTCATTATTTCTGATGGTCTTTTGTGCTGTGGTATATGACAGAAGTGAACCAAACTGGTAGATGTAATATTGGAGTACTTTCCACTCTTAAGAGAAAGAGTGGTCAAAGAAATGGCTTTTTTGTTTTAACCAATTTTGCTGCTAGACAAACAATGTTCAGGAGGGCAAGATTCTAGAGATATCTTTAAATACTTTAACTTGAATTCCTGTCTATATATTTAGATAACCCATTGTGGAGATACATATCCTATATGGGAAGCATATCTCTTTTACTTGTAATTTCTCTTTATCTATATATTTTTGTTGTTGCTGTTATCATTTTTTTAGCTGTCATGGCCAAATATTTCATCACCAAGTGACCAGATTGCAAGCAATAAGGTTCTCTGTATCTTACTAGATTGGTCTTCAGAATGAAGATGTAGTTTATATTTAGAGTTATTATACTAAACATTTTTCTAGTATGGTAGAGCCTGACAAAGCTTATGCTCTTCTGACATAGCCTATAGAAATCTAGGGTTGGTTCTACACCATAATGAAACTTCAAAGAACTATACAAGGATACAAGAATAGGTGGAGATTTTCATACTCATATGGATCTGATCTCATTCCCTCCAGTAAGGATTGCAACTGATCCATGCTTGCATGCCAATCTTGTTTGATTTTTGACTACCCCCTCATAAATTTGTCACAAGGGGTCTGCCCAACATACTGGGGGGCCTTCTTTGAGTTATCCTGACATCCCAATACACACTAAAACAGTCATTCCACTAATTGTCCACTTTATGATGTTGGAGAGAATACAGTAAAAGGAAAAGATCATAGACCTAATTCCTAAGACTACTAGACGGAAACCCTTTGAGCCCTCCTTGAGTAGTAGCAGAAATTTCCCAGTGGTCAGAACACCAGGGAGTTTTCTGTTTTCTGGTGATAGTGTCCAATTGTCACACAAATTCTATAGATAAATTTGTGTTAAAAGCTTCAGAGTACATTTAATATATTCGTAGCACAAACTTACAGGAAAAACCATGAGATCTTACTTTGCATTGGAAACTGGTAAAAAAATAAAATGTCAACAAACTGTCCCAAAACTAATGCCATTCTTTAAGCATACATACTTCAACTCTAGACAGGAGAAGAGAAAGAGAATAAGACAATGAAATTTCTTTAGGAATGACAACATACAGGTGATGTGACCACAAATGGATCATAGGATCTTAAAAAAGAGTTTTTAAAATCCATATGAAATTTCATAATTTATTACTTCTATAGAACTGGAAAGATAATCAACAAAAATCTATAAATTTAAAAAAATCTGCAAGTTAAAATCTATAATTTGAACTCTGAAATATCCTGGTACTATCCAGAACCCACTCAAGAGTCTCTTTTTTTAAAATCAATTTCTCTAAAGACTCCTTCCTTCTTGAGTCATAAGAAGCCTCAATGGTTATGAGCAACTTTTTATATGTATATCCTATATCCTAGTATCTCTGAACTAAACTGTATGAGTTGGTAATGTGGAGCTTAACATCTAAAGACAATCCTCTGAAACAACATATCCCAAGTGTCAGTTATTTGTCTATACTTAGAAATTTCCCAAGTTATTAATATGAAAGGGTAATCCTTGCTGAGTGCTATGCTTTGAGGAATGCTTATGAACAGGTGAATAGGCTTTTCATGACATCTAACAAAAATTTCAATCTTACCTACTTATCATCTTTTGGTTTGTTTGTTTTTTTAACTGAAAGCTGGTTTTGAGTGGATTACCAAATAAAAATGCCTCATCCTACCCCACTATTTCTAAAAAGAGCATTGTTTACAAAGCAAGAGACCACCTAAGTCACTCAAACAATTTAAAAGACTTGAGGGAGAAAAATAATGCCTTTTTAAATATGAGCAAGACTCTTCTCTGCTAACATATGGGATATGTTATTTGAACATAGTTACAAACCAAAGAGAATGGCCTGACAGTAATGCAGACTTTTTAGCCCAGTGTTGTACCATGCAGGAGGCAATGTTGGCTTCTGAACCTTCCCAACACCAAAAGAAAATTCACATATTACAAGGCTGGGAGATGAAGTAACACTCAGCCCTAGAGGGCACAGATTTCGTCTTTATGTAAATCAGTGCCTGTCATTGCATGCATGATTCACTGCTCAGAGTGTACTCTTCTGTGACGAATGAGTCCCGCTTAATTTGGCAGTGATTATGCGGGTTGCTGGCCCTCTAAACCCCTTTGAACTTGTAATTGCTGCTGGTTTAAATAATGAACATTAAGGGGAGGTGGACTCATAAAACTGTGGATAATTACAATTTTTCCCCTTTTTCCTTTGGTTTTACACTAGATATGCTATATTATGCATATAACATATACACATTTACATCTGCAGATCTTTAGCTCGAGTCTGATATATAGAAATGCTCATAAGGCCACTGATATCTGGATCATACCAGGTTGCTGTCGAAATAAAACTGCAGCCTAGCTCAGAATGGAGGGGGAATTGAGGGGGGCTAGTGGAGAGCAATGGAAGAGAGAGATCAGAAAGGCTTGAATGCTGGTAGGAAAGGAGGAGCAATGGCATTCATGAATATTCATAACTAGTCACATCTGTAGCAGCCTTGCATTCCACCTTTTTTTTTTTTTGCAGTTCAACATGGGCTACAAGTGCAAACAAAAGAAGGTGCTTTTTGTACTCCCATCAAGCTCCAGGTTTAATCTTGGCTGTACATATGGGTTAACTTATTTCTGCTGGGCTTTTTCAAATATTCTCTCTGACTCTTAATTCCAAAGGGCTCTGTATGTGTGTGTATATGTGTATAAAAAGAGAAAAGATGAGGAAATCAGATACTTAAATATCATGTGTGACTCCAAATGATCTCTCATTCCTCCTCCCTGCCTATTTATCTAGAACTGACTAAATCTTACATTATTTTTTCATTGGGTAGAAGATAAATCTTGATTTGGTGCTGGACAAAAATAAAATTCTATTGATAGGGCACAAAACCCAAAGTTAGCCAAGTGGGTCAGCTACAAACATAAAACAACAAGGAATGAATGATAAATTTAGCAGCCTCGTGTTCAATTTTCAAACAATACAGCAGAGATTTATAGCTTTGCTGCTCTCATGGCAAACTATACAACTCACAGAAAGCTATCTGTTTTTTTCACAATGTTTTCTCCAGTTTTTGTTCTTTTTCTTTTCCAAGTTTTTTTTTTTAAGTCTACATTTTCTTTATCCTGGTGTGAGTTGAATATCAAAGGCCCAATGCTGTTGGTAAGCCTCCAGCATAGAACAGCAGCTCAATGGGATGTTATTAGAATTTGCGTCACAACATGGCAGACTGATTAATAGCAACTGTATCAATGGTAGAGCAACTTCTCAACAATGTCCCTCTAGTATCCCAAAGGGGGCCAAGGGAAGACAAAAAATGAAAAAAAAAAGTGCTAGAACCCAGTAGCCAGGACAGACAGACAAGTACAATGAAGAATATAGCAATTATATTTTACAGAAGGGAAAAAAATCCTCTCAATTATCATGCACATAAGAATCTCGCCTTTGATAGTCACATCACAGGCTTAGAACAGTTCTACATTCATTTAAAATGAAATCTGTGTACAACTTAAGAGCAATTTTATTGATGTAACGGTGTCCCCCAAAATAACTAGCAGATGGCTTTCCACCCCCTCAATGAAACATTTAAACAAATTGCAGAATTGTCAAAATTTCATCATGAAGACATACATGCTATAAAAAGGTTGGTTTTAAATGAATTGTGAATTTGCCTCATTGCACAATATTTTTCTAAAATTATAACCGGAAAATATTCTCTGTTTAATTTTTTAACATATCCTTTCACAAAATACATCTGCTATGAAGTATTTCTAATTTGTGCTAGCTGCTTTTTAACAAACAGAGTGACTATGCCACCCTCTCTTATTGGAGCAAATAAGTGCATTCTCTTTCTTCCCTCCATATCTTTTCATTGCTGATCAAAGGAAGTTAACATACTCCTGAAGGAGGAAATAAATGGATGATGGTACAGTTGTTTATACTGTACAATGCAACTGATGCTTAACAGGTTAAAGAAAAAAAGAAAGTCATAAACAAGGAAAAGACAGGCAAATAGAGAGAAGGAAGTCAGGGAGATGATTTGGTGAATAAGAATTGGGGAGAAAGTGAAAAGACACACAGAAAACATGCCATTATTATAGCTGATTATTAGGGACATAATAAGCAGTGGGCCAGAGAGAATACCACAAACTAGAATCTCTAAATTAGGTGTAAAGGTTAGCTGAAGATACAAGAGTTGAAGAATACTAGTGTATTGTGCTGTCAACCCTTTGGAGTTAAAATGACAGGCAGAACCACCACTCCCCACCATGTACTTGTTTGTTTCCACCTCATACCTCTCTTGTCTTTAATTGGTATGTACTTAGTACCACTAAAAGGATAGCAGTTGTATAGTGTGGAGTGTTGGCCAGAGTATTACAAATTTGAAAATTTTTCCTCTTTCACCAAAAGGGAAAATTTTACAAAATCTTAAATATTTTTTAAAGCATAAGCAGATAATATCTTGTGCATAGCAATTACTGAACAGATTCGTAGACTGTGAAAACTAAAAGGGATTGTAACAAGATCATCTAGTTACAATCCCCTTACTTTACAAAGGACAAAAATGAGACTTGGTACTTTTAAGGACTCTTCCATGATCATACAACTAGTCAGTTGTAAAGTGAATAGTGCCATATTTTGGGACCCTCATATTCATAGCATTATGTAAGGTGACATAAATAATGAAAAAACTATATAGCTACAATTAATTTCAATAGAATACCAGGTAAATGTTTGAATGGTAGGTACAAAGCTGTCAACCACTTACAGTTCATCCTTTTATAAGTTATTGAAGAAAGAAAAAACCTCCTAAATTTTGGTCTGAAAACATGGCTTACTCTCTCTCTCTCTCTCTCTCTCTCTCTCTCTCTCTCTCTCTCTCTCTCTCTCTCTCTCTCGTATTTATCCTATGGATTTATAATAGTTTATAATCTATATTTTGGAAACAAAGCATTTGTGACTTTTTTTGTTTCTTGAGAAAAAGATAGCCTAAAATAAGCTGATTTGTGAGTATAAAGGACTTGTAAAAACTATTAAAAACCAATTGGCATTGAAATTAGTGAAATACACCAAAAAAAAAACACAAAAAAACACCAAATCTATTAAAAACCCAAAAGACCAAATAAACTTTAACTATTAATTTTATTCACAAAAAACAAATGACCCCTAGCTTTACTGGCTTCCTTTATACAACCCCAGTCCTAACTTGCTCTCCTTTCTCCTTCACCCCTAGTACTTTCCAGAATTACCTTGAATTTACACTTCAATCTTGTATAAACTTATTTATTTGCATGTTGTCTCTCCTATTAGAATATAAGTTCCCTGAGGGCAGAGGCTCTGTTTTTGTCTCTCTTTGTAAATGCTTAATAATTTTTTTTTGGCTGTTATCTGACTGGATGACTGACTTTTCCTGGAACAAACACCAAGAGATTACCCTTGAGTGCTTTGATATACCAAAGAAAATTTATGTTTATGTAGATATTACAGTGACAAGATGATTATATCCAGCCTTCAGTTATCTGTTGTAATGGAAAACAGTAGCATGAGTAACATAAAATATCAAATAATCCACTGCTTCTGTACCTCAATGCAAAAGGAAGTGGAGAGAAAGGAAACTTTGGACATCATGTTCCCCACTCTACAGGGTAAAGAAATGTCCATAATTACAGTTCAATTCAACATATGTCTATTAAGCACCTATTGTTGGCAGAAAGCAGTGTTGTATGATAGAGGTAATATAAAGTTTAGATGTAAGACATCTCTACACTTGTGAAGCTTATTCTAATACTATAAACAGATGACTATAAGGATTGCCATAGGCATATTAAAGAGGTATAAAACAATGTGCTGCATGAGGTCCAAGGTTGGGGAAGAATAATACTGATTGAGAAGGGGGTGGTTAGGAAAGATTTCATAGAGAAAACAGCATTGGGTTTTTAAGGACATCTAGGAATTAAGTGGATGAAGACAGAAGGGAATTTCAAATTTAGGGTATAATCTAAGGAAAAGCACAGGGCTGGTAAAGTAGCAGGCAAAGAAAACAATCTACTCTGCTTGGAGTGTAGAGTATGTAGAATGGAGAAATATGAGTTAAAGATGGAAAGTCTGGGGATGCCAGACTTGAATGCCAAGCAAAGAAGTTGAAACTATTCATTAGGCAATTGGAAGTCACATAACTTTTTTAGCAGAGAAATGACATAACCAGATAAGAGACTCAGTGCTGGACATCATATAAAAAATCAACCCTCTTACTTTTCAGATGAGAAAACCAACAGCTTGAGAAAGAAAGCGACTCACTCAAGGCAAAAGGGCTAGATGGCTGACTTGAGATTGACATTTAAAGAGGATTGATCTGCCAGTGGTATGAAGGATGGATTGTAAAGGAGATAGAATGGTATTCCACTGGGCATCCACACAGTTAAGTCACAATACATTAAAAAAAAAACAATTCTGTTCATTAGAATTGGCTGTGTTTTACATCTATATGGAAACAAATCATAGTCAATGTCTCAAGGTTACATAGTACATCATAGATAATAAGCTTCTGAATTAAGATTGCTTAAATTTAAAATATAGAAAATTTTGGGAAGATTTCTCAATCTTCCCAAAAAAGAAGTACTATATAATATTCAGTGACTATTGTAGATGAACAGTTGAGAATGGCATTTTTGCCATGTAACCATCCAAACATCATTTATTCAATGAAGCCATATTGCAACTTTGAATGCATATACACTAGATTCCAGGAATTTGTAGTGAAATAACTTCAAAATCATTCAAAGGAAAGATTTGTTCCTTTAAAATGGAAAGAAATTAATGGGGGTTTGGGGGGCATTTATGTAGGGAGGGAAGAGTATGAAATAACAGGAACCAAATCAAACTTTAGATATGTAGGGAGGGCAGGAGCACTGAGATTGCCAGAGCTTAGGTACTGTTAGGTTTATTCCAATCTCTTATATTCACGAATGTGAATTTCAGATATAATCAAAACAGAAGTGACAAAACCCAAAACCACATGAGCAAACACTGGCTTTAAAGTGCTGTGGGAACAGAGACATTTGTTTAAGTAACTACTGTTTAAAAAATGCATACATAGTAACACCAAAATAAACAGCTTGCAATGCTGTTTATTTTAAGATACACAATAGTAATGTAAAATGTGGTATGCCCCAGATCCAGAGAGCCCTACCACTATTTACAGTTCTAAAGAGTCCTAGGAGCAATCAATGACATGCCAGTACAGTAGAGACTTCCTGCTTAGGATGATAGCTAAGGTCAGAATTCATTACTTTTGTAGCAAGGAGCAAACAAGTCACTACAAAGACCGCTGGTTTCTCTGTTTCTGTTGATATTTGTGAATTGTGAATGAAGTCCTACAGGGAGCAGAGTTGCCAATTTTGTTCACTGAAGTGTCTATTAATCACAGGTCTTTGAGAAGGGTTAAGAGCAAAGTCTGACAAATAAGGCAAAGGGCCTATCCTAGTGACCATAACTTGTCTCTCTCTATCTCTTTCTATATGTCTATCCTTCCCTCTGTCTCTCTCTTTGCATTCTCTCTCCCTGTTTATCTTTCTCTATAAAAACACATAATGTATAGTACATATATACATATATGCACATACATAATGTATATATGGTATATATAGCCAATGCAGATATAGTGTGTGTGCATATATTTGTGTGTGTGTGTTTTAAATGGAAAGAAGAAAAAACAAACCCTTGAAAGTATGCAAGCTGGTTGGGGTGCTGAAGCATATGTAGAACTGAACTCTAAGAAAAAGCAGCTAGATCAAACAAACCCTAAACATGATCAAAATAAAGAACTCCATTTGTGGTTTATTTTAGTCAACACTGATTAGTCAATCCACATGCCTTCTCTCCTCTTTGCCTTGTCTATATTCTCCCTAAGTGCTTCTAGGAAATGAAAAGTTTAGGGGGTTTTATTTCAGATTCTTTTTGACATTCTGAAAAGGTGGGTGGTTCTTTCTTGCTGTCTGGTATCCAGCCAAATACTGTAATCCTAATTTTATTCATCTTGGCATTCTATTCCTTTCATGTTACCTCTCCATGTCAGTTAACATCCACCTTTGCCCCTGGACATACCTGTTCTTTTGTGAATGAATTCTCCTACCATTTCCCCATCCCAGGCTGAATGAAACCATGCTTTCCCTTTACAATGCTCCTTTCCTCAAAAGCCTCTCTATTTCATCTTTCACTGCCTAATTCACAGGCTAAGGGGAAAGGGTGGAAGTACTCCATGATTCTCACCCTTGTTTCCAAAGGATTCTTTGGCCACCACTCAACAACCTTTTCTATTCTGAAATTAACATCAGTCTCTTGTAAACATTCTCTCAGCAGCCTTATCACTACATTCTCCTACACCCTCTTCTGTTTTCTTCAAGGACACCTGGCTTAATATTCCTCTTTACCAAATTCATTATTATCATCCTCTATAATTTCTCAGTACAAACCTATGTTACAGGAATTAAGATTCTTCAGCTTCCTATCTCCAGATTTTCTTTTGTCCTTACCACTTTTTTGAGGAAGAAATATTCTCTTCCTTTTCAAAGCTAACCCTTCCACCCATATTCATGATATATCTGCTCAAAGAACTTGGTTCACTGATCATTTCCTCTCTCTTACATTTTCAGTTTCTCCTCCTCTCCTAACTCCTACACCTTGTAGACAAATAAGAGCAGGCATCCTCTACTGTTCAGTAGCTTATAGTTTTGTGTTGCCAAGTCAGAGATATGAGTGTTGGCGGGGTGGAGGAAATAGTGGAAAAGACAGTTCTGGGTTAGAAATACCTAGCATGTCTATTTGTTTCTTTAATAGGCACTGCATCCCCCCCCCCCCCTTTTCTTTCTTAACTTTTACCTCAGTCCAAGACTTTGCTTTATCTTTCTCCTAAATAATTGTGCTTTGGACTCTTAGTAGTTGCCCTCTGTTACCTGGCAGGTGGCCCATCTGCCCAATTATCTCCTAAATTATCAGTATTTGCCTTTTACTTTCTTCCCATACTTTAGCCTATCATTTTCTCTACCTGATCTGACCTACACTTTTATCTCTGAAACAGATTCTTTTGTTTATCCTTCAATTCAAATATCTAACTGCTAATTGCTCTTGATATATGGGTGGGATACACCCATCTTAAAACAAACAAACAAACAAACCTTTCCTCACTCTCCTTGATTTATGATCCTATCTTCCTGTTCTCCTTAACCAACAAACTTCTGCAAATCCTAAGTGCTCCACATTTCATTAAAAAGCCAGTTGTACCCTACCTGAAGCTGAAGTACCACCTGACTAACATTTGTAGTGGGGAAAAGTTTTAAAATTAGTTTGCTAATAGCATACAAAAGTAGTAGTCTAGCAGCATGTAAGCCTTGCTAACCGTTGTATAACTAATTGCCTTTATATGTTGTATTAGTAGCCTTGAAAAAATTGATAATTATGTAACTAATTACATTTGGCTTCAATTACAATTAAATTCATGTAGTCTCCTCACAATATGGCTTTTTGTTGCAACCCTCTAAGGAAAAACTTGGGTGCTCTGCCTTAGAATCATAAAATCTCAGAGTTGGTAGTCACTTTGTGAGTCAATTAGCCTAACTCTTCTCTAAAATAAGTCTTTTGACCTCAACGTAAAGGCTTCTGATGAGAGCAGACTTATAATCTCCATTGGCAACCCATTTCATTTTTGGAACACTCTCAAAGTTTAGATAGTCTCCTATATATTTAGTCAAACTCTTTTTTCCTTTAATACATAACCATTGGTCCTAGTACTCTCTTTGGATCACTCCTCCACATGAATACATTGCATTTATTAAAGAGTGCTCTCATCCTCCCCCACCCCCTGTATTTCTTCTTCTCTAGGTTAAACATATCCAATTCCTTTAAACTATTCTCACACAGGGTTTACAGTTTACACTTGTTCTAGGTTTTCCACATCCTTCCTAAAACATAAGGCCAAGAACTATACATAATATTCTAGGTGTATCCTGCTTATATGCCCAGGTATGACAAGAGTAAAATAAAGGGAAACATTTTCTTCATACTGGATATTATATTCCTATTAATGCAGCCCAAGATGACATTAGGTGTTTTGGCTACCAATTCATACTGACTGATAGTGAGAATTAAAAAAAATTTTTTTTAATATCTGAACCTAAGATTGCATTACTTTAGGGGAACTCCCAGTGTCAAAATCTCACTCATCATTATAGACTGGCAACTCATCTGTGGGGCACTGAGAAAATGGATGTCTTTCCTATGTTCTCATGGCTTCTATGTGTCAGAGGCAAGACTTGGTGACCAATTTTCCTGACTCAAAACTGGATTTTTATCTGCTACACAACAGCTTCATTATTAAAATTTTTGCTTTTTTAAATTTGAAACTTTCCAGCTCTGTCATCCCAACCTGGAATCATGTAGTTGATTTTTAAAAAAAACAACAAAGGGGCATTTATTACATTTATTACAATTACAATTAAGTTTCCTTTTTTTTTATCCAGTCCATTGTTCTTTTTTGAATCTTAATTGTGTCATGAAATGTGTTAGTTATCTGTCTTGGCTCTGTGTCATCTGAAAATGAGATAGGCAAGCACTCTAGATTTTATCTAAGTCTATGATAAAAATATTGAACAAAAACAGACTAAGGACTAAGCCCTTTGGGATTTCACTATTGATACTAATCAATTAATCAGTTTTGAGAGTCTGGTCAGTCAACTTTTTCCAACTTACCTAATAATACTATCTATCATTAAATACATTTCTCTTATCTTCTCTACAAGGAAGTGAATAGTCAACACTAGTTATTTACATTTCTTCATTACCTATTAATTCCTCAGCTCCTTGCAATCTGGATTTTGCCAACAGGAGGTTTTTCTAGCCATTGAGTTTCTAACTAATAAAAATTTGTTGAATGAACAATCAACATATTTCTCTCCAAGATCGTAAATTTGTTTTTCCCTTAATATGAATCTATTTTTTTAGTATAATCAAATCTAATCAACTATTTGAATATGCATGACTTCCTCATCTCATCAATGTGAGTCAGTCTAGGTTTTTAATAAGATAAGTTTCCACTGAACCTTCTTTCTTCAATGACATTGCTAACCTTTTAGTCCTTATTCTTCTGGATGTCCCTGCAATATTTGATGCTGTTAATGACCCACTTCTTTTGGGGGATTACCTAATTCTTTGCTTCCATGGTGCAATACAAAATTAGTTTTCCTTAGATTTCTTCTATTCCATATTCTGCCTTCTTTGATGAATCTTCTTTCTCATCCTATCCCCAAATGTAAACATTCCAAATATTCTGTCCCTGATCCTTTCCCTCCACATTTATTCTCATCCCCTATAATCTCATCTACTCTCTTAGCTTGCATCATAATATTTATATGAATAGTTCTAAAAAAATTCCAAACTTGATCCTGCCTCTAACATTTAGTGCCTGTGTGAACTTGGCCAAGATTCATCTCCCTGGGGTTCAGTTCTGTCACTTGCAAAGTCTGAAGGTTAGAATAGACCCAAGTTCCTTTCTAGCTCCATATCTTATAATATAATCTTCTCTCACTTTGAGTTTCATATTTCCAACTACCTGCTTGACATTTCAAGTTTTTATGCCATTGCAACATCTTAAACTCAACATGGATTGCCAAACTTATCTTCTTAGCAAAACCATTTCCTATTCTTGACTTGCATAGTCATCTGGCCTAAAAATCTCAATATTTTGTTTGACTCCTCGCTCTTCCCATACTTAATAATTTTCCAAATTTTGATAACACATACATTGCAATACCTTTTTCTATTTTTATCCCCTTCTTTATATAAACCACTGTAGCCATTCTGTTCAAGTCCTCAATACATCTACTCTTAATTATGTAACAGCCTTTAATTGGTCTCTCCAGTTCTAGTTTCTCACTACTCCAATAAATATAATATACTATCTCAGAGCAATCTACCTGAAATAAAACTGATGTCACTCAACTGTTCAAAACCTTTCAAGACTTCTCTATTCCCTACAAAATAAAATACATATAGCTAATTACACACACACACACACACACACACACACACACACTCATGCACATGCACCCTCCCCCCATCATCATCATTATCATTATCTCCTCTACTAGATTGTGAACTCTTTAAGTAGACAGACTCTTCCTTATGCATTTTTGATCACTCCCTCAGCATCTAGGACTATCTTGTCCATATAAAGTGCTTCAACATATTAATTAGATGAAATATCAGTCCTGCCATATATTTTTCCATGATCTTAAGTTAATTTTTCCTCTAGGGCTGCTAGGTGGTTCAGTGAATAGAACCCTAGGCCTGGAGTTAGGAAGATAGATCTAACTTCAAATATAGCTTCAGACACTTTCTAGTTATGCGAATCTAAGCAAGTCATTTAATCTTTATCTGCCACAGTTTCCTCAGCTCTGAAATAATAGCACCTATTGCCCAGGACTGATGTGAGAAAAAATGAGAATGAGATAATTTTAAAGCACTTCATACTATGACTGGTCCATAGTAGTCACTTAGTAATAAATGTTTATTTCCCTTATATAAAAATAATTTTTTGTTGTTTCTCCACAACAATCAAATGAATTGTTTTACTACTTCCTCACCTAAAGAGTTTATCTACAATCCTAGAATTAGTCTTTTTTTTTTTTTGGTAACAAGATCATTTCCTGAAAATTCTGGGAATCTTTTTTTTTCCTCTCCTTGACTTAATTAATTAAATTCTTTCAGGCTCCAAGGAGTCTTCTTTGATCCAAACTCAAGTCAGAGGCTAATCTCTGCATTATTATGCTGGTCTCTATCTTGTTAATGGCTTCTCAACCACCTAAAGGTGGAGCTTACAAGAGTTTGTGACCCATCCCAAAATAAGTTGCATCATTTTGAATAGGAAGAAGGTAAAGAAAAAAATGATTATCAAAAAAACACAGCATTTCTTTCCTCTTAACACTTTCTCTCTCTAAACACCATAGAATCATATGACAATGAGTAAATAATATAGGAATCCTACAATTTAAATTAGATTATAATTCCATTTTGTTCCTTAGGATGTAGCTTTCATTAAAGGAGTTCTAAAGGATCATACTCAGAAAGAATCCTGAATTTTATTACCAGTGTGGTTGAGGTGAAAATTATTAATCTTTTTGGCTAACTCTAGGGAAGAGGACAGTAGATCAAGAACACAGTTCCTTATAGTTCCTCAAAGCTTCTTACAAAGTCTACAGCAGTGATGGCAAAACTTTTAGAACCTTTTAGTCACCACTTGCCATGCCCCACACCTCCAGCCTGGGTAACACACCTTGCCCCCCCACAGTCCAAGTGCCCCCTGAAAGCCTTACCCCAGACATGTCAGGGAAAGAGAGGGAGTGGCCCAGGACCTTTGCTCTGGAGAGGGAGTAAGTACTTTCATTGGGCTGCTGGGCAAAAAAAGGGGCAGAGAGGCACAATGGAGAAGGGTAAGGGTGCAGTTTCGCCAGAGGCCCTCTGCCTTTCTAGTAACTAACTTTGGTGGGTGACAGCATGCATGCCCACATAGAGGTCTCTGTGGGCCATCTTTGGCACATGTGCCATAGGTTTGCCATCATGGGTCTATAGCATAGGATCATAATATTTATAGTTGAAAAAGGAATGTAAAGATACCATATTCCATCTCCATTTTTCAGAGGAGGAACTCAACTCCCAGAGGAATAATGACTTGCCAAAGATAGCATGAATAGCAAATGCAACAAATAGTATATGAACGCTATTTTCTGATAGTAGGTTCACTGGTTTCTTCATCATGGTATACTGAGTTTGTTGAATTTATTTAAATTTCTAAGATTCTTTTCTCACACTGTTCCCCTTCCTGAAAACAGTCTCCCCACCTCTCTCTGAATGTTCCTTCAAGGATAAGCTCAGTTTCTACTCCTTTACTAAAAGCTCCCTAGACTTGGAATCATTACATTTTTTAAAAATTGGAATGGGTTTTAAATAAATTCTCTTCTGTTACAAGTGAGGAAACTGAAGTCCAGAGAAGGGGAAAAGAACTGATCCTGAAACTTAACTTCAGTGTTATAGCTGGAAGAGAACTTAAAAAGCCAGGATATTAGAGATAGAATTGGAAATAGAGTTGTATATCACCCACTCAATTATTTCTTTTAGTTTGATGTCATAGAGAAACTTGAGAGAGTTTATAGAAGTTCTCAAATTCCATTTATTCATAACCACATTGACATTTATTCATAACCACACTGACAATATGCCACAATCTTAATCATTTTCAAGCTTATTTTTACCACCTCTCCTGTACATGTCATATTTAATAGAGTTGGATTTAATCCTCCTTTGAAATAATATACCTTTTGAGGATGTTGGGGAAGATGGAGACAAGATTTTTCCTTTTAAGATAGTATCTAGTTCCAAGTACAATATAGTATACAAGTTTCATGACCCACATTCTTGGAATCATCCTTCATTCTTCCTTCTCCCACATTCCACATATCCAATGAGTTAGAAAGCCTTCTCATCTCTCAGATCAGTCCTCATCTTTTCTACTAATACAGTCTGCACCCTAATTGAAACCCTAATACCTCTAACCTGGACTCTCATGTCCTCCTCCATCTCTCTTCTCTCTGATCCAATCTACACACAAAATTGATATTCCAAATATACACATCTGACCTTCACACTTTAGTACTATGTTTTATGGCTATCACTTGCTTTAAGAATAAAATACAAACTATTAGGACTGACATTTAAAGCTATTTACAGTCTGACTCCCCTCTACCTTTCCAGTATTATATCACTTCCTTTTCCATATTCTCCATTCAAATAAAACTGACCTACTAGTTCTTACCATTCTGCTACTGCACAGATGAAATATACTCCTTCCTCACTCCCATTAATAGCATTCTTAGATTCCCTAAAATATATATTTTAGGTGCTACCTTTTACAAAGATAGCTGGGTGGTACAGTAGGCAGAGCATTAGACTAGAGTAATGAAGATTTAACTTCAAATCCTTCAAATGCTTCATATACTTAGGAGTTATGTGATTCTGTGCAAATTATCTGCCTCAGTTTCCTCAGCTATAAAATGAGGATAATACTAGCACCTAGCCTCCAGGGTTGTTATGAGAATCAAATGAGAGAAAAATTGAAAAGCTCTTAGCACAGTGCCTGGTACATAGTAGGTTCTTAATAAATGCTTGTTTCCTTCCTTTCTACAAAGACTTTTTCTTATTCCTCTACTTATTAGTGATCTTTCCCTCTTGAAATTATTTTGTATTCATGTTTTATTGTTTTTGGTGCAGGCTAGTGATTTCATTGGTAAAGGGGACTTTTGGTAAGACTTTCCAACAGCAATTTATAGTTAGTGCCTGAGGCAATGGAAGGTTCAGTACCTTGCCCTTGGACAGAGAGTCAGTGTGTATAAGAAAAGAACCAGAATCCAGGTCTTATAACATTTCTGTGGCTCTCCATTGTTTCATACTGCTTCTCTCTAATTTGTATGCACTTTATATTTACTTACTTGGGTATACTTTGTAGGTTCCCAATAGGCTCTTAATAAATGTTTGTTTAATTGAATTGAAATAACATCTATAAATTTTCAGCAATTCCCAAGAAAGATATAATAATAATGAAAAAGAAGATGTTTCCTCCATCATGTTCCTAAATATTTGGATTTTAATAAAGCATAGAGAAGAAAAAAGCTTATATTGTATAACCATTTTTAAAAAATCATAAAACAACATCATTCATATGTCGCCTTTTAAGTAAAAAATTATGTATAATATTTTAAATATATTTCTCTATACATACCAAAGAAATTGCCATGTATGATAATTATATACCATTTAAAAGAGGCAAAGAGTGAAAGAATTGATATCCCTTATTCTATTGTTTTGCTTTCCAAAGCATCTTTCACAGGGCTGCCACAGTCATCTTTGAATTATTGATTGTTGTCATTCCCTTCCTCAACAATTTTCTGTGGCTCACTTTTGTCTTTAGGATAAAAAATATAAAGTTCCTGGACTGACATTTAAAACCCGACAGAATCTGGCTCTGGACTGTGTTTCCAGACTTATTTCATATTGTTCCTTTTTATGACTTTACATTTCATGAAAATTGGCCTGCTTTCTTTTCCCAGAACTCAGAATTCCATCTGTTGCCTTGGTACCTTTATTATTTTACACTCTTTTTTAAAAATAATTTTTATTGATAACTGCCATTCTTTATATCATTATAGCTATTACAAGTATCCTTTCCCCTCTCTCTCCCAGAATATTTGACATAATAAATAGTCATTTTAGAGAGGAAAAAAATATCAGCACAATTAATCAACACATTGAAAAAATCTGAAGACATGTTGCGGTTAATATATTTTAAATGTACATAAAATACAAAAAAGCATACATAATTTTTATATCTTGAATAACAAACCCTTATCAGAGGTATTTGATTAAAATTTTTTTCTTTCCTATTTGACCACTTCCCTTCTTATTCTGTATGCTTTAATGTTGTCTCTGCAGAAACTTTTCACTTTTGAGTAATCAGTTATCTATTTTATCTTTTGTAATTGTCTTGTTCTATTGTTTCTGATTTTATTTTTTCCAGTCTGTTCTATTGAGCTATCTCTATTTTTAAACCAATATCAACATTGAATTTGGAAAGTGCTATTCCCCCTTCATCCCTACTTGTTTTCTTTTTCAAAATACTTACCTTGGGGGCAGCTAGGTGGTTCAGTGGATTGAAAGCCAGGTCCAGAAAAGGTTCAATTCTGGCCTCAGACACTTCCTAGCTGTGTGACCCTGGGCAAGTCACTTAATCCCCATTGCCTAGCCCTTACCACTCTTCTCCCTTGGAACCAATACACAGTATTGATTTTAAGATGGAAGGTAAGGGTTTAAAAAAAAAAAAGAAACACTTACCCTCTATCTTAGAATAGACACTAAATATCAGAAGAGTCCTAAGGGCTAGGCAATGGGAATTAAGTGACTTGCTCAGGTTCACTCTGCATAGAAAGTTTCTGAGGCCACATTTGAACCCATGCCCTTCTGATTCCAGGCCTGGTGCTCGATCTGCCATGCTACCTAGTTGCCCCTACTTATTTTAATAATTTTCCTTGATATTCTATATCTTTTGTTTTACTAAATTAATTTTCTTATTATTTTATCATGTTCTATAAAGTAGTACTTTGGCAATTTTATTGGTATAGCAAGAAAAGCAAGAAAAGAAAAGAAAAAATAAACTAATTTTGTTAGTATTTTGATTTTTATTATATTGGCACAATGTAGCTATGAGCACTGAATATTCCTCCAGATACTTAAGTTTTCTTTATTTCTTTATGGAACACTTTAAAATTGAATCTATATGTTTTTGTGTGCTTTGTAAGGTCAATCCCCAGATATATTATACAGTTTGATGCTATTTGGAAAGCCATTTCTCTTTCTATTATTGTTTTTTTGGGTTGACGATTATTATTACATAGATATGCTATTGACTTTTGAGAATTTATTGTGTAGTTTGAAACTTTGCTAATGCCATTGTCTCAGTATCTTTGCTGATTTATTGATATCATCAGAGATAGTTTTATATCCTCTTTACCTAGCCTTATTCCTTTAAATTATTCTTCTTGTTGTACTGTTGTGGATAGCATTTCCAGAATTATATCAAATAATAGTGGAGACAGCGGATATCTTTGCTCCACTTTTGCATGTAATGGAGAAGGTTCTAGAATACCTTCATTGCATTTGTTGCTTGTTTTGGGTTTTAGATAGATGATTTTTGTGATATTAAAATAAAGGCCTGTGCCTGTGCTTTGCAGGGTTTTTAGCATAAAGAGTGTTGTACTTTGTCAGAGGCTTTTTCTATATATATTGAGATGATTGTGTAGTTTTGAATGTTTTAGTTTTTAATATTTTAATTATGTTTATTGTTTTCTTAAATTGAACAAATTGAACAACAAGGGGCATCCTTGATATAATTCTCACTTGGTTTAAGGAATAATTTTTGGGCTAAATTTTTGAACCTGTGTTATAAATGATAATATATCCACTGGTTTAGGTATTAGGATTATATTTGTCACATAAAAGGATTCTGGTGGAGTGCTTTCTTTCTAGATTTTAGAGAAACATTTAAAGCATATATTATTTTGTCCTAAAGTGTTGGCATATGAATGATGTTGCTTATGATTTGTAAAAAGTGATTATATCAGCTTTCTTCTCTATGCTTTATTAAAATCCAAATATTTAAGACCATGGGGGAATATCTTTTTTCTCTATTATTATATCTTCCTTGGGCATTGCTAAAAATTTACAAATGTCAATTCAATTTAATTATGAGTATTAACTCTGTGCTGTTATACTGGGGTTTTCCCATACTTAGGATTCATTCCTTCATTATCTTTAACTCTTGGAATCTTTAGTTTCCTTTAAGTCTCAGTTCTCAGTTCAGGTGTCACCTCCTACAAGAAGTCTTTCCTGATATTTTGGGTTTTCTCTCTTTTTCTCTCTCTCTCTCTGTCTCTGTCTCTGTCTCTATCTGTCTGTCTGTCTTTTCTCTCTCTCTCTCCCTCTCCCTCTACTCTCTCTGTTGTAATATTTCAGTAGAATATAAATTCTTTCAGAGCAAGGATTGTCTTTCATTTTGTCATTTTTATCACCAGAGTTTAGAATAGCACATTGCACATATTAAGAGCTTAATAAATGCTTACTGAAATTTAGAACAGACATTAACAGCAGTAAAATCTAAATATACTGCAAATAACTTTTTTCACACCTGTTCTATAAATAATATTTTTAACAGTTTAGTCTTATTTTAGAGCTCCTCCTACTTGCCTTTAAATAGGATTCATAAAGAATTTGCAAATCGGTGACATGGATCATGATAAGAACTAATGCAGAACTTTGCAGTTAAAACAGAGCGACAAAGCTAAAGTCATAGAACCTGGGTTCAAATCCTTCCTCCTCCACTAACTACTTGTATGATCTAATACAAGTCACTTAACTTCATGGGGCATCTAGCACTGGAGAAGGAGACCTCTAAGGTAACTATCAATTCTAAATCTCTGATTCCCTGATATCACATGAGCAACTAGAAGACCTATGACGAGAAGATGCCACAGCCTTACCTCACATGCTTACATACCAGTAGTAGTGCAAATGTTGAGAAATCTTCATAATTTTGGGATTCAAATAGTAAAGGAAAGACTAGGTTCGTGGTGGACTCACAATGATCACAAGCATTTCAACTTATCTTACTTCTCTATTATAAAGTGAGCTATAAGGCATATTTTAGATATAAGTAACTTGTGGGTTATCTGTAAGCATTTTAAATGCTGAAATGGAACTTATCACTTTGTAATATGGGGGAAGATCTATGGCAATTTCACCAAATGAGCTAATGATCCAATATTTGTTATCTCTATCAAACTTTTTCTTTAAAAAAAACTTTCATAATACCACCCCAAGTACACTATAATTACTTATTCCAAAATGTGAATTTGGGAAAAGAAATAAGCATTTTCTTACTGCATCATAATGCTAGGAGATTGTTCTCTTCAGAATTAACAGCACACTAAGCAACACTAAGACAATATATTTTAATTCAAATAGAAGTTAAGAATCTGATACATCCATAAGACTATAGATCATAGATTTATAATTGAATGGAATCTTAGTCCCTCTTTATTTTACAGACTAGGAAGTTGAGACTCAAAGAGAAAGGATTTGCTCAAAGTTATAATTATAAATGGCAGAGACAAGATTCAAACCTAAGCCCTCCAGAATGAGATGCAGCCATCTTTTTTTTACAAGGCTGTATGGACTCCCATAATTCTATGTATTCACTCAGAAAATAATTAAATATAGGTATTTGTGTTTTAATTTTATAATGTGGCATCAGAGTGGAGCAAAAAAGCCACATATAACCAATAGTAATTAAATTATGCTTGGAGATATATATATATATATATATATATATGTATATATTTATCTCACTGGATCTAGAAAAGTCAGATCTATAGTAATAAGTGAGGGGTATGCTGGTAAATATTTGACAACTGGCTTTCTAGGGGGGGGGAATGAACAACACACTTTAAAGTTCTAATAAGCACTATTAACATTTTCTCTGTTTTTTTATAATTCTTAAATTAAATCTCAATTTAATTAGTACATTTAATTCTTAAGGCTTAAATCAAGCCTTAATTTTTAGTGTTTGTGACTTCTGAGGTGTAAATAAATAATCATACTGAAAATTTAACAATTAGTTCACTCCAGACTATATAAACTGGCCCCAGCACACCCCCAAATGATACAAGTATGTCAGTCAAAGATGCCTATTTGATCTGAATTATCCTGATAATTTAGAAGTGATCTTTCATTTAATTTAAATGAGAGAGGACAGGAATTGAAGCAAGAGTTGTGGCAATTTTCCATATTATCACAATCACCCAAATTCATCTGCCAATCTTCCACTTAGAATTGCATTGATCTTCATGGAAGAGAATATGTTTAGTTGTTTAGTAACACATTCATTCTAGTCAAGTCTAATTAATGCTTTGTGTCTATTAAAACTAAGTGATAAATACTAGTTAATGGTTGTTTTGCTTTTCAGGGTAGAGGGAAGAAGTCCAGAGGTTAAGTAATTTATCCATGGCCATGCAACCCAGTGTCAAAGGTAAGATCTCACTGGCTATAAAGATGGGCCTCTAGCTACTATGCTACAGTGACTCTCAAGTTATTGTTTATATATAATATTATATATAAGTCTACACATCCATATGTGTACAAATAGATGCCATTATAGTTTGACATGACAAGTTATCATACACTATTAGATAAAACAACTGAAATTAATTCTGTCAGATTTGGGACTGACAGTTCAAAATAAGAATAACAAATGTAAAAGCATGAAAATGGCATTACTATTATGTTTTAAGAGGATAATACAGCCTTAAAGGTGTCAATGATTACTTTGGTTACTGTAAACAACAGCTGCCAATCAATTTAGATCTGTACGTAAAGTAACAAGGCAAATTCTATTCAACCAAAGTTGATGATTCCTACTCCCAAATCTCTATTTCTTAACAATAGCAATTGGGCTGGATATCGTTAAATTTCACAATCCATTCCAAATTGTGAATGCGGTTTACTGCACTGAGAAATCTGGACATTTTCAGGGAGTCTTCTTAATCCTCTGGATTTCAGTTCCTTAAAAAACCAACTTGGGATAGGGTCTGTGTCTTTGAAAAAAGGCTTGCCCTCAAGACACACATCTTGAGGCAAACCCGAAGAATAGTTAGTTTTATCAGGAAACAATTAACTTTGCCTCCAAAGTATGACCACTTTCCCTATAAAACACACACACACACACACACACACACACACACACACACACACACACACACATTGTGATAATGAAGAAAGAAGTTGAAGAATGAAGTAACTGATTTTTCCCCCCTTTGGTACATACTGAGAGAATAACTTAGGAATCTATAACCTGGACCTCAGTTCTGAGATCTACATGAATATTCAAAGATTTAAATGAATAACATGTAATGATACTCAAACCTTGGATTCATATTGGCATATGCCTTACTTCTATTTCTTTTAAGACACAAGTCCTTAAATCCATGTCCATGATTCCTCATAAGGATTTTTTTAACTTTTATTTTTAGAAAGGTATTTTAAGAAGTGATAACCTATATTTTAAATTTAAAATTGCTATTTTAGGTGTTAATTTCGTAAACATGTCATTCCCTGACTTAACTGTGGATTTTTTTTAATGTATCAGTGATTGGATAATCACTTGTGGCATAATTTAGAATCAAGTTATAGCTATGCAACCTCAAAATATCCAGTTTGGGAAAAATAATTCATCTAACCATTTATTTAAATGTGTTACCAAAAAATAAACAGCAGAAAAAAATGCTTGACTGAGTTTTCATTCATTGATTTCTTCTTCTAAATTGAATCAATAATATGTTAATTAGACACTGTTTTAGAATCATCCCCATGGAAGACCCAATTCCATACTCCTTTAACAGACATTCTGAACTATATGCACAAACAACAGAATCAGGTTTGACTGACTTTCCCATTCAGAACTTCTCCTAATCCTATTTTAAGTACCAAATTGTGACTTCAGTCAAACATTATGGCATTTGAACATATATATATATATATGTATACATATATATACACACTATATATATGTATATATATATATAATATTTCTCTATGAGACACAAAGTTAATTCAGACATAATTTTGATTTTTAAATAAGAGTTTCCAGGATTCAACCCAACATTAAAATTTTGGCCTGTCTCTTTAATTTGAGAAACAGTAAAAACGACGACAGATGGTAGACAGAATTGACTTATGTCCTCTATTCTTTATAGAAGAAGGGGGTGCATAGAAACTTTGATAAAGGCAGAAGCTACAGTATGCAGGTCTCTACTATAATTATCTAATAGTTTTTTTGACTGATAGGTTCAGAACATTTAGTTTTTCTTCCTCACACATGCTTTGTAACCAACCAGCAGTCCTATAGGTTGCCATGGGTGATGTCAGTGCTGCCATCCAGTCCCCAGTACAAATAAGCACATGATGGATGAGCCTTTAGTCCTGAACCTTAGCAACCCCTGAGATTACCACTGCTTCCCACCCCAGTCCCTCCACACACAGCCCCAACTCAGTCCATGCAAAAAGCAAAAATCATTATGTAATAGGAAGAACATTCAAACTTATAGTTAATTGGAAACTTGTAAAGGAAAAGGAATGCTTAGGACAGCATGTCTAAGAGAAAATAAATCATTCTGCATTGTTGTTTAATGCATTGTGACATCATTTCCTGAAATTAAACCGAAATGACACCATTTCAGACAATTCTCAGTAAGGTTTATTTTAAATAATTCACAGATGTTTTCTTCTAGGAACTAAGAAAACAATACAGAGGGCAATACTTGGTGGGGGTGGGGGTTAGGAGAGACAAGGGAGCTCTGTGCAGCCTAGTCATATTGATACTCTCTCCATAAGATTTCAGGGATGTGTTTGGTCTATGCATTTTCCCTCATGCTTTTCTCTGTTCTTGATCCCATTTGTTTCCAGTACACATTTGCATTTCTGAATATGAGAAAGGACAGCTCCCAGAGTGTAAGCAAGACAGTTTTAAATTTGGTACTAATTTTGCCTATAGCTATTGATATTAAGTAGACTAATCTCTGAATCATAAAGCCACTGATTTCTAAGTAGCAACAACTAATGCCTTGAAATGCTGATTAGATTAACCATTCAGGGCCTATAAAAAGCAGGTCTAATGATGGAAATTACCACAAGATCTCCACTTGTGGAAGGGTGCAAGTGAGGAGATTAGAGGACTGGCTGTTGATGTGGTCAATGCATCTCTTAGAGTCTGTGCATGTTAGTGGCCATCTCAAATAGTTGATGGTCATAACTATGAAAGCAGAGACCTAAGTTTTGGCACCTTCTGGATGACTTTCTCAGCTTTAAACCCTGAAGGTATGGATGGGTCAAGAAGCCCTATATTTTACCCTCATGCTGCATTTTCTAGTAAGAGATGACTTTTCTGTCACACTAAAGGAGAGTCAAAACCACTCAAAATTGCTCTATAATTAATTCTTCATCTTCACAAGGTTTTGGGGGGGGGGGCTTCTTCACTTTGAGAATGGAACCAACATTTTCTGAGGGCCTTCATGTGGCTGGGATCAATATGATTAGCACCAGAGGCTTCCCATAACCCCACTTCTGGTTACTACAGCCTCTTACTCTTAAGCCTATCACATGGTCTTCCTTCAAGAAAGAGTAGTTTTCTTTCTCTGTTTTTTGACCTGCCTGGCTTTGGAATAGTACCATATTTGTGTCATAAAAGGAATTTGGTATAACTCCTTCTTTGCTTATTCTCTCAAATAGTTTGTACAATATTGGGATTAGTTATTCTTTGAATGTTTGATAGAATTCATTTGTGACTAATTAAATAAAATTTTCAAAAAAAAAGTAATTACATTGGTGAGAGCTCATAAAAAAAAAGAAAGATGAAATAAACTGTGTCTACATAATACCAACACATCCAGTTGAAAAGCATTGAACATACACTCAACAAAGTAGGATTTTTTAGTTGTTGGGTTTCTTTTCTGGGGTGAGGATTCCCCATGTTCCATCTCTTTTTTTTCCTTCTTTATAGAAACTGCCATCACTAGGCTAATTTCTTTACATTGAATAGACTGGTTGTTTTTGTATTGTGTTGGCAGCTTTGGTGAATGCTGTAGATACATTTTGCCTATTATGTCCAGGCAGTATATTTACTCATAGCCTAAATATTATCACTTTAGAATATTTTAAAAATATTCCCAATGTCAAATAGGTTTCTGTATAAAACTTGGTAGAATACACAAAGCATGTAGTAACAGACAAGAATTCAAACAAAGAAATTATTATAGATAAGTTTTTCGAGAGAAAACTTATCACAAATAGTCGAAGGGATATGTGTGTGTGTGTGTATGTGAATCTAGTAATAGGCCAGATAGAGAGGGGATGAAATATCTTATATGAAAAAAACCAGGATACTTTGCTAATGGAAAGAACAAAATAACTAAGCATATGAGACCAGAAAAGAACCTGCTTCCTTTGTGACCTATTAACTATATATACTTATAGATATATTCCTTTTTGTGTGTGTATATATGTATATGTGAATATAATAGGAGTACAGAAGTGAATATATCTGTGTATATTTGCCTATGTATTATACAAACATATGGCTGTAAAGATCTTCTGTATTTCTGTGTGTGTGTGCATTTCCTAGAGTTACTATTAAGAAAACCTTTACCCGAAAACTGTTGTGAGCAAGTAGTGTCTTTGTGTCTAAGCACTTCCTGTTTTCATTCCATGATCAAATATGTTCTTTGCAGGGCAAATAGGGGAGCACTTGAGAGAGAAAGTGGAGAAGTCTGAGAGGCTAATTGAGTGTATTAAAGGTTTCTTGGCATGGAGGACTTTTCTAGGGTTATGAATAAATTGTAGTTTGGTTCCAATTTCTTGCTGTTTCTTTTCTTTAAATATTTTTGAAGTAAAATAAAAACAATTTTAATGGCAAGTTTTACATCTTTTTGATATCATAACCTTTACATGCTAAGGAGAAGAATATGCTTTTTTAAGGATTTTTGTAACTTTCTCAAACAACTGGATATTTCCCAAGGAAAAAATAAATGTATTTCCAACATATTCTTCCTTAATTATTTATTATTTTTTGACTGAAAAGTGAGAAGATTTATTTACCCCCAAAGAGTGGCAGTAAAATAGTTTTTGATTGGTTAAAGGTCAAACAAAACATTATTGATTAAATAGGTGATTTATTTTCCACAAGTTACTGTAATATTCAAGAAAGGATCATTTAAAAAGTGAATCATTTAGCAAAATAAGATGTGAAAATACAGAAGTTAGTAGGAAATAGGAATGAATAAAAAAAATTATTTACTAAGATCAAGCATCTATCCTCTAACAGCCTAACTTGAAATGAGATAATTCTTAATTGCTTAAGTATAACGACATCATTTTTCAAAATAGCCATTTCATATTAGATTTTTTAAATGATAAATTGGAACAAATAACTATTATCTTCTCAACCAAAATTGGTAGCACATAGGAATTTCATTATTCAAAAAGCTTAAGTTGTAGTGAAACTCCTTCCAGGAAAATCAGAGGTTAGTGATTTTTGTCAGATTGAGACTAAAACCTAACACTTGCTACAGTTGGCCTTTGTTGAGGTGGGATTTGGGGGTTTCTTTTTCTTTTTTCTTTTTGCCTTTTGAGGTATTCAGAATAGGTGACAATAGCTTGCAGTTGAGAACATATGTAGAGAGACCCCTGCGGTTTATGGAAAAAGTTGTTCCATGCTGGTTGGGTGTTTGGAAAAAAAAAATACAACCAGAGTTCTTTTATGTTCTCCCAGTTAATGAATGCATGAATGTCAAAATGGGCCAATGGCCCATTCAGGGGGCAAAGCCTTAGCAGTCTCCTTCTTAAGAACACATCCTGAGATGTAAAATACATTTGCTTAACAAATTAAAATAATGAGATAATTCAATTAGTTTCTTTTTTAAAAAAGAAAGAAAAAAGGGTACATCAGGGATTATTGTAATACAAGAAAGGTCATATAGCACAAAAGGGGAATAAACTAGTTTGAAATAATGCTAAGAAGAAGAATAATGAAGGAATATAGGTTGAAACAGTCACTTTTAAAAGTTATGTGAAATAAATTTATATTTTTGCAATTTCTAGAGATATGAACTAATAGTATCTATCTCTGTATGAGAGAGGAAACATTGAGGGGTGAATGGTGAAAAGGAGAAAAAATAATGGGCCATTTCAATTTTCAAAAGCTTCATTATTCCTGTTATTACAGTTAATAAACTAACTCTGAATTCAAACCATACTTGTTGGGCTCTATATCTTCCAGAGCTACAAGTAAAACTTTCAGAGTGTGGAAGCTTATTAAAGATGGAAAGGTAAAAGTTTAGCAGAATTATCATTCATCAAAACTAGTCAACTTTGCATCGCTGGAGTGAAATCCGGGATAAAGAAGGAATGGAATGCCTAAAACAAAGCATCAGGGACATCCTTTTAGAAGTTAAGGGTAGGGACTATGTGGGGTAATTACATAGGGTAGGAATAGCAGAAAAGAAGATGGAAAAGTAAATGGGAGGAGAAAATAAAGCCAGAAAGTTATAAAAGAATGCCATAAGAAGAGAAGTAAAACACTTGTTGAAGAAAAGAAAAAAAATAGAGAGATTAAGGAATGAAGAGGACTGGTCTTGTATCCTTGAGTATATAATCATAGAATTTTAGAAAGCACCTAACCCAGCTTCCTTAATTTTTTTAGAAGGATAACTGAGACTCAAAGGGCTTAAGAAGTTTATCTGAGGATACAGATGAGTGTCAAGCTCCAGTCACTAGCCATTTCTTGATCTTGTCCTACATTGTCCTATAATTGTGCACATAGAGAGAGACTCCATCCTCCATATCACCTTTACTTTTAAAAAACCCTATTTGTCCTTTAAGGCCCAGGTCAGATATCATCCTCTCCATGAAACTTTTGCTGAAACCCTCAATTGAAAGTGAGTTCTCCCTCTTCGAATTTTCCTAAAGTGCCTTGCCCAGATTTCTCCTGTGTCCTCATCAGATCCTACTCTGAAGGATACTGATTTGGGTATATGACCTATGTTCCCTTTTAGTTAGCCAATAAATTATAGACATATACATAAATACACACATATATGTCTGTTTAGCTAAACAAAGAGAGAAAGAGAGAGATAAAGATAGAAAGACATAAAGAGAGAAAGATAAAAGGCAGCCCCTGCTTTAAAGGAGCTTATAATCTAATTGGAGAAACAACATGCAAACAACTACATACATAAATACATACTATACATAAATACATACAGGAGAAATAAACACACAAAACAAATGAATTAAAAGAAAAAAGAAATAATCAACAGAGAGATGACATAAAATTAAGAGGGATTGGGAAAGTGAGATTTTAGCTGAAACTTGAAGGAAGCCAAAGAAGTCAAGAGATAGAGATGAGGTGGGAGAGAATTCCAGGCATGGAGGAAAGTCAGTGAAAATAATTCAGTTGGGAGCTGGAATGTCTTGTGGGAAAAACAGGAATGAGGCCAGTGTCCCTGGATCATAGAGTATGTATGAAGTATAATGTGTAAGAAGGAGATCTGTTTGGAGGTAGGAAAGGTTATGAAAAGCTTTGAAAGCCAAATAGGTTTTTACAATGGATCCTGGAAGTGATAGGGAAGTTTCTGGAATTTATTGACATGATCAAACCTCTGCTTTAGGAAGATCACTTTGACAGCTGAGGAGTAGGAAGAGACTTATGACAAGGAGACCAGGTTAGTACAACAGGTTATTACAATGTTCAAGGCAGGAGATGATGAGAGGGCTTACTCCAGGATGGTAGCAATTTCAGAGGTCATATATAATAAATGTTACAAAGATAAAATTAACAGGGCTTGGTAACAAATTGGATACAAGAGGATAGTGAAGAATCCAAAATGAAACTATTGAGCCCAGGTGACTGAAAGCATGGAGGTTCCCTTAGCAGGAACAGGAGAAAGGGAGGGATTGAGGGGAAAGATATGAGTTCAGTTTGGGGATATTAAACTTAAGATTTCTATAGGTTATCCAGCAGGCAATTCTAATTGTAAATATGGTAGTCAGCAGAGAGGTTAAGATGGATAAGTAGATTTGAGAATCATCAGTATACAGGTAATAATGGGAGCTAATGAAATCATCAAGTGACATAGCATAGAGGAAGAGGAGAAGAGGGTCCAGGAGAGTCCTGTGGGACATCAATGGTTAGCCATTGTGAACTAGATAAAGATCCAGCAAGGAAGACTGAGAAGTGGTCAGAAAGGCAGAGAAAAACCAGAAGAGAATGGTGTTCTGGAAACCTAGAGCAAAGAAAATAACAGAGAAGAGAGTGATCGATGGTGTCAAAGGGGGCAGAGAGGTCAAGAAGGATGAGGGTTGAGAAAAGTCCATTAGATATGGTCATTAAGAGAAAACTATTAACTTTAGAGAGAGCAGTTTTGGTTGAATGATGAGGTTGGAAGCCAGAGTAGAGACTTAAGAAGAAAGTGAGTAGGAAGACAGTAGAGGCACATGAGGTAAATGGCTTTACACACAAAAGGAAGGAGAGATAATGGTAGCAGGAATAGATGGACCAAGGAAGGCTTTTTTTTTTTAAGGATGGGAAAAATATGGACATATATATAAGCAGAAGAGGAGAAACCAGTAGACATGGAGAGAGAGAATGGTAGAAGGGACAATCATTTGGAGAGGATGCTTTAGAGCAGGGACTCATAATTTTTTTTCTTTATAGCCCTTGAATCTAGCATAGTGTCTTCCATATAGTAAGTGCTTAATAAATAATAGTTCAATTATCCATTAGCCCATATAGTGAGCATGGCATAGTGGCCTGGGGTTCTATATTTGGAGTTATATGTTTAGGAATGTTGATCTATCACTCTCACTTCCTTATAACCATCCTGCCCAGCCCCTTGCCCTTTGTGGCTTTGGCAAATCTCACTTCTGAAGCTTGTTAGCTAGGTGACCATGAGTAAGACTCAGATCTTACATTTTCTCATCTACAAAATGGGAGTGATAATAGCTAACTTGCCTACTTCACAGGGCTGTTGTGAGGCAAACCATATTTCAAATTCTTAAATGACTTATAAATGTCAGTTATCATTGTCAATATCCCTTACCACAACGATTGAGATCCTTTCAAAATCTTTTTGGTAGAGAAAAAGTTTTTGAATAAGTCCTCAGATATATTTAAACTAGACTATAAGCATCTTCAGGGCTTGGACCATATCTTATATGTCTTTTATAAGTACCCCTCCTCCTACCACACAGCACCTAGCATAGACCCATAGAATGTGCTAAATAGGTTGATAGAATGACTTCCCTTTGATCGTAAGTCCTAGTCCTAATATTGGCACCCTTAGAATACATAGTCTGCAGTAGCATACTGTCACAATCTTAGAAGGCCAAATAATAAAGAAGGAAAAGCAGATGGGATAAGAGAAACTCAACAGAATGGCTCCTTATGTCTTCATAGTATGAGGTATACTCTATAAAACATATATGTATGTACTTGTATGTTGTGTATGTTTGTAAGTATGTGTAAGTGTATATGAATATAGTCCTTTGAGGTAATTCAACTCCTTCAAAGGGTAGTTGAGGTAGAGGATTTTGGTGTGGTGATACAGGAAAGTATATTGGGAATAACAGTGAAATGGAATTCAGGAAATTGTTTGTCCTTGTTCTATAGCTAACTAGCTAGGTGACTTGGGTCTAGTCATTGCATCTTTATGGGTCTCAGCTTCCTCCTTTGCAGATGGCTTGACCAATGTCATCATTAAGATTTATAATTGAAAGGGATCTTGGTGATCATCTTAGTTCAGACTCCATACCAGCCATCACTGATGTCTGAAATACCCTCTCTTTTTACAGAAATGCACTCTTTTTTGTCCTCTGCCTCTTAGTTTCCAAGTTCTTATTTGCCTAGTTTCTTTCAAGAATCAGCTCATGTCACATTCTATATGAGGCCTCACTTGATTTCCTCAGCTTCTAGTGCCTTTCCTCCCCACCAATCCCTGCATTTACATATTTGCTTTATATGTATTTTTCATGTACATACATATATATAAATAAATAAATATATATGCCATCTCTTCCAGAAACAAACAGAATGTCAACTCCTTGAGGACAAGAACTGGGTATTTTTGGCTTTATATCCCCAGGGCTTAGCAGAGAGTATTTTAACTGTTTCTTATCCCTTTTAGCTTATGAGCATCTATGATTCCTTCATGGGGGTGGGAACGGTAAAAGAAGGGAGAAGGCAAAAAGATCTCCCTTTGCTTAGAATTTATTGAAGGTTTTTAACCATTAGCCAAAGAAGAAGGTAAAATGCAAAATAGCAGATAATTCTGATGAGAAAAGACCCATTGACAACTAGAAGGACACAAACAGGTGGGTTTGAGTTGAAGGAAATATGTCTTATGATCTAGATTCCCGCCTCCACGACTTCTCTAACCAAATCCACCAGTGGGGGAAGAAAAAATAAAAAAGAAAAACTCCTCCCCTCATCCTCACTCGACTTCCAAATTAAAAACATTTTACAGGTTAGTAAATCTCCAGCTGAGGTGATGTAGCAAAGAACAGCTGTGAAGTAATTTTGATAATGATGAGAATAATAAGCACATGGCAAGGTTCAGGGCTTTGCTGTTGCAGCTTCAGTGCTCCTGAATAGATAAAAGTGATTAAATACTCCTGATTATCCCTGACCAATATGTAATGGATTTACAGCCCTTTCAATTAGTCAGTATTTGCTTAGGACTCATTATTTTGTCTTTGGTTAAGTAATCAGCCCAGAGACTGCATGTTCTGTCTAATTCCTCTGAGCCAAGCCAGTACAGGGCCCTGACCTTTGAAATGGCCATAGCTGCAAGGCAAGAATACCTACTACTACTTCAGCAGAGAGATTGGTTCTTCCAGCTAATCCTGACACCACAGGCCAGATCAATACACCTTAGTTTGCTACTAATGTCCTTACATCAAAATGGCTGATTTAGGAATGTGGATCTATCACTCTCACTTCCTTATAACCATACTGCCCATCTCCCTTGCCCTTTGTGGCTTTAGCAGAGCAATATAGTAGCAGTCACCACCATGAATCAAAGTGGAAACTTGTCCTGGAACCATGACACTGTAGCTAATGTCATTCAGCATGGCAACACACAAGTTGGATAATCAAAGAAAATCTCCTTTCAATATACTACCCCATTTATTCTCATCATTAGCCCAAATAGAATGGGTAAAAAAACAATCTTGTAACAAGAAAAATCAATAAAAAATTCCACCCATTTTCTAGCATTTCCATATGAATGGCAAAATACAAAAGATGTGATCGCCTCCCTGAAAAAGTGTATTATGATATCCAAATGATGCTGTAATAGTCATCAAATATACCAACACATAAAACCAATTGAAAACAGGAGAATTTCACAAAAAGTACTGTATATATTTCATCCCTTCACCCCCAAAGTGAAGACTAGTTTGACTTGAACAAACAACAACAAAAAGAATCTTTAATCTCCACCTTATAGTACATTACGAGAACAAAGTATTACAAGAACGCACAAGCCTTTTATATGTGTCTCATGAACATCTGACAAGTTTGCAAACTGTTTCTGTGATTTAGTACCTGAACTTGTACATTGGGATACATGAATGGCAGGGCATCACTTCCCTTCCAAGACGGAGTGCTTTCCTTGATAATCCAAAACCCCAACCATGTTTACAGGCTCCAAACTAGACAATGATCTTGACAATCTTTCGACTTAGATACATTTTCAGAAGATGTGCACACACCTATTGACATAGATTATAACTATACACAAAGTCACTGTGTAGGGTCCTATCCTTATAGGATAATCTTGAGCGACGCTCATTATTGGAACCCTAAAGAAAAACAGCTACCCTATACAGTGATGTCCATAGATAGTAAAGCATTTCCATACTCATAACTTGTAAGATTCGACGAAACCGAAAGAAATGCCTGGGGAAAGCATACAAATGATCTAAGCCCTATTACTTTTCTAAGAAAATAAATCTCTAAGAGTAGATATCATTGGACATGGTAAAACCATTGTTTTTGTTCCCCATCTTCACTTACTGTGAGATGCTGGAAGAGCCATGCTCTCATGATATTTGTTGCTACTTTAGGGAAGATGCCCCTTTTCTTCTGACGTTTTTTGTCCTTGTCTGGGTCATCATCATCACCTGTACCAGGTGAAGCTACACTGTTGTCTAAACCATCCCCTAGAAAGAAAGGAAAGGAAATGTATTAAGCAAAAAAAAAAAAAGGAAAAAATAAAAGGAAAAAATTAAAAAGGGAAAAAAGGAAAAAAAAAGAAAAATGAAAAAAGAAGAGAAAAAAGATGAAAAAAAAGAAAAAGAAAAAAGAAACAACAAGGTGTTGCTAATGATGGGCTAAGCTAAACTTGTATCAAATCCATTAAGCTCATACATTCTCTCTCATTAAGTATAATTGCAGATACAAATATGTAAAAAAAAATTAAGCCAGGCCTCTCCAAATGCTAATTTTGTGTGTCTCACACTTACACATATCATTAATTCAATTATAATTGTGTGCTTGACACAGCGCAGTAGCTCTTTGTCAATTATGGAATCCAATGTGGGAAAACCTGCCATAAGAAAACCCATTCAGTGTAAATGCATCCACCCCCCCCCCCCCATCCATAGTGAACACATACTGTAGGGTAATCAAGTTAAATGTTCTGTAGTCTATATATTCTAGGCTGTCTGCATAGGTGACAGTAACTGTGTCACTGTTCATTGCACATAACACACTGCCAACTCAGCCCCTCCCATAACTGTCACCTCCCAAGCACACGCCTGTGTGAACACACACATGTGCGTGCACGCACACACACACTTCTAATATGACCCTGCATTTGCATTTGCATGACATGAAAACTTCTCCCACTCTGCATCAGTGATCATTATCATTAAATAAAAAAGATACACATCAAGGCAGAGCGCTCACTTAATCAGAAGTTTCTATCAACATCTCTCTCTTCTATGCTTTTCTCTGGCATTAATTGTGCATTAGCAAAAATCATTTACTTTTAACAGTCATAGTTATTTTTTCTTGCCCTCCAGCAAAAATGCCTTGAAAGCCTGCCTGGAGGGCATCTAAATTATGTATCTGAAAAACTCTTCTGGCAAGGCATTGCAGGACCCCTACTTTCTTAAAATTCATACGAGCACGTCTTCCTGTTTTGGGGAAGGCATCAATCAAAAGCAGCAATATATGCCATATCCCTACATTAATATTTGAACTAATAACTTTTAAAAAAGGAAAGAAACAAGATCCGACTTGTGGCATAATCAAATGCAAAATAAATGAAGAATACTGGGACAGCACTGAGACTTTATAGATGGCTGTGTTTTCCTTGCACATCATTAGCCTGGAGCCACACGAAAGAGGAAAACAGAGAAGTGGAGAGTTTATGCTCCCTGCTGGTGTTTAAGAAGCCGAGGTCCTGGAAGGACATCTGGGAATTGCGCTGAGATGGTGGTTTTTGTAATTTAAGAATAGACATTCATTAGCAGTAAATGCCATAAATCCCATGCTAAGTAAAAACCTTGTCCAAGAAAGCCTAAAACAATAAACTCTGTGCTCACTGTAGCCTGAGCTAGACGCTCCATAGCTTCCTGAGGAATGCTACGGATCCATTGGCTAATTCTAAAACAGATACATTTGTGCTCCATGGAGGCCACTGGCTTCCCAACTTTTATTTCTGCGACATGGGGCTCCCTCTACCCCCGTACCTGTTTTTTTCATTCTCTCCCCCAAAAAACCCTTCAACCTTCCTTGACCAGAGAAGCACAAAAACCACAGCAAAGAGCTGGCAGATTAATTTTATTGACATTTCCATTTTCACTGCAATGTGATACCCTCCATCACTTGGAAGAGATGACCCTCACTATTTGCAGACTGACAGGCCACTTCATTACAACCACCCTGCCCCAAGGCAAAGCGGCTCCCTTCCATCTGCCCAAACACTAGAGCATGACCCCTAAGTTGCTGTTCTCTTTTTCTTTGCCTTCTGTTAATGATCAAAAAAGAAAAGAAAAGAAAAAAGAAAGTAAAAAGAGGAAAAGAAAGAAAGAGGGCAAAAGGATTTGAAGCAAATAAGAAATAGTTGGAAGAACTAATCAAAGTACTAGAAACCAAAAGATATAATCCATAACTTTTGGAAACACTGGACAGAGAGAGTCTCCTTGCTCAGTCTCTCCTCCCCAAACATCCATGCACACACATGCCTCTTGCTTGCACACATACACACACACACACATACACACTTTCCCCTATGCCAAGGAACTGCTGCAAGGCAAATTCTCACAAACACTAATGGCTTCTGACTGCTCCTTGGCAACCCTAGCATTTTAACCTGGGTGGATGCGCTCTCCAAAATACAGACACTGGAGCTATCTCATCAGCTGTTCGTGTGACACAGATGGAGAGTGGCTATTAGGAGCCAGGCAATGGGCCTTGGGGATCTGAGGTGCTCTACTGTTGCCTGAGGCAATTTTGAAAAGCAGTACCCGGAGATGGAGAAAAAAACCATACTGAAAGTGCAAGTTTGAAGTCAGTCAGTCTGTCTGTCTATCTTATCATAGATAAAGATATCTTTGTCTATTTATGTAAATATATATATGGGTATGTGAATATACCTTGCATATAATATAGGAATAGTATATCTTTTCATATAATGTCTTCTAACTATAAAAACACAGTCTGTAAACAATGCCTGTGTGTATGTGTTTCTCTTTAAGCACATATGGTATCTATGTATATATTTGAGTAGAAATCATCAGAATATTCTTTAAAACTCATTTGGCTCTTGGCAATCGATTTTGAGGATCCTTACTTCTAAAGGCTAATGGCCTACTAGAAGGAACTTCACCTAAAGGCTGTGTTTGTTCATTCAATGGCCTTAAAAATGAGAGAATATTTCGAAAATGCCTTCTATCTTGCTTAAAGGCAAAGTAGGGGCTATACCTTCAAACTATTGTATTTCACTGTATTTAGATAAAGAAAGAATATAGGTAGTACCTTTGCAAGTTACATCAAACTGGAGTACATAATATGATCAAGATTTTAAATACATCATGTTAGAGTCCATGACCTTTACTGAATTTTAAGAAATAACAGACCCAGATAACTCTTTAAGACTAGAATGCAGAACTGTTGCAGATCTGCAATAGTATGAGATTCCTCACTAGAAGTTCCTTATAGCAATGGAATCCAGACTATCCCCCAACTCCCAATGAAATAATGACTAGATTTTAAGAGAATCAGCTGTTAAAATTATTTGTCACTGATGGTGATTCTGCTTCCTGCCAAGCAAGAGGTGTTTTCCTCTCAAAGAGGTAGACACTAAAATTTTCTCCCCTAAAGAACTATTTCAATTGAAATACAGTTCTTACCCCCAAATAGAATAATCATGTGTCTACCTGTGTGATCTCCAAGCATGTTCTGATAGACTCGACCATGAAAAAAAAAATCAACCATTTGTATGATCTTGGAGGTTGTGGATAGGGGTATTTTGGGGCTTAAACAGGGTTAGTAGGGAAGAGGAGAAAGGAATCAATACTACTACCTGTCTCTCCTGCTAACTATACCTCCATCTTGGGGACCCTGGACACATGGACTTAATATACTCTACAGTCAGAAGCACAAGGATCAGGGGAACCTTCTGCCAGTATGTCTCCACTTCTACTTATATAAGGTAAGTAAGTGGGCAAGCAACAGGAGACTGCTGGTGAAGATTTGACCACTGGCTCTCTAGGGAAATGTACTCATGACACCTTTTTAAGTTAATCTGCATTATTAATATTTTCCCCATTACTTCTTAAGTCTAGACATTCAACAAATAATAAATCAAGCCCTGATTTGTAACATTCATCAACTTTTGAGGTGTAAAATTTCACATTGCAAGTTTAATAATCAGCTCTGGTGAGCCTATTGGAGTTGACTCTAGAGCACCAATGATTAGGTACACACATACCAAAATACCATATCTCTTTAAAGGTCTAGCCAGAGTTGGAGAAAAGATAAAGCATGTATTTTTCTAAACAGTATTTGAAAATTGCACCCATGGTTTAGATGACTATCTGCCCAAGACTTTGAGCCTTAACTGTGACTTGTATGAATTAACTTATCACAAAATAAAGGTCTACATTCCACAAAGATTGGAGTTTTCAGTGTGTCAGTGGAACCTGCCTCGAATATCAAAACATTATAAAAAATGTGAATGTATAAAAAAAAGTACCATGTATCCCTAGGGGTTGCCTAATTTGCACTATTGAGGAACAGCCTGATACAGTGGATAGATCTGGAGTCAGGAAGAAATGGCCTTAAATCTCACCTCTGTGGTTTTACTAACTATAGGGCCTGGACCTCAGTTTCTTCATCTATAAAGCAGGGATAATGCTTGCAGTACTTAGCCTCACATGGTTGTTGCAAGATTCAAAATGAGCCAAATATAAGTAAATACCTCAGTTATAACCATTTTTGCCCCTTTAATCCTGACTTTTCCCCCTTTAATCCTAGCATTTTCTCAGGTAGTGAATAATCTATGGGTCAGTTAGTACTGCCATTGCTCATGAGGAACTGAATTAAGATTCATTTATCATTTTCTCCTGAAAATTTGCCTGAATACTCCATTACTTTGCTATTTAGATTTTCACTAAAGATACTTAAAAAGGGTACTTAGTAAAGGAATACATCATAGAATGGAAAGCTACGTTCAACATCTATGGACGGATGACCTCTCAGTAGACCACTGCCTTGATCATGATTACACCTTTCCTTCAATGAAGTAACTTCTTTTATTTACTCTAAGTCTTGGGTATAGTTTAGTAAAAGATTGTCACTTGATTTGACAGCATAATGTGGGCATGATGATATCCTAAGCCTTCCAACAGGCAAAGCTTCAGTTCAATGAATTTATTAAATGCCTGAATAAAGCCAATGTCAAAGGATAAACTTTTCACATTGCTCTCCAACTCAAATAATAGAATGTTAGAACTAGAAGGGATCTTGGAGACTCTAAGTCCAATGCCTTTTCATTTTCGAGATGTGGGAACTGAGGAAAAGAAAGTCTTAGCCTGGAATAGAAGATGACTCAGAGTGAAATGGATAGAAGTTGCAAAGAGGTAAATTAAGGGAAAAGTTCCTAATGATTAGATCTATCATAAAGTGAAGTTCCTGGAGAGGTAATGGTTTCCCTCCTTAAAGGTCTTTGAGCAAATGCTAGATAACCACTAGTGTATGGGTACTGATTGGACTGAGTGGCTTCTGAAGTCCCTGAGAGTCTATCATTTGAGGTCCAGAGAGGGGAAGTGAATTTGTGTACAATATCATACAACTAGTTGCCTTCCTCAGACTTCTGGTGGAGTATTCTTCATATTAGCATCAACTTCCACCACTATTATCATCAACTTGCAATTGTGCTACATGTAATTTTACAGTTTTAAAATCATTTCCATGGACATTATCTCATTTGATATCAACTCTTAAGGGCTTGGCATAGAGCAGTTAACACATAGCAGTTGTTTGGGGGCAATCCCAAGGTCTGCCTTATATATGTGGTCTAGTGATCTTTTACCAAACTGAGTGAGTTTCTACCTGAAATTCTATGCCCTAAGACTTTGGACTAGCTTTAAAAAGTACTATTATGCAAAGAATGCTTAGTTAGGACTCAGGATAACCTGAACCCAGATTTATCACGTATCCTATTCATCTGGCTTGGTCAAGAGCAGACTGACCTTCACATATATAATATATGTATATATATATGTACATATATATATATATATACACACACATATAATGAATTAAGATGGCACATTCCCTTTTATGAAGACAGTTCTTTTGTAATAATTGTTTTCTGATGTGTATTACTTCAAGGGACATGGGAATAAGCTAACTCTTCTTCAGGACAAAGAACAAATCTAAAACTATTCCCCTTCATGTGTTTTGCACTTTAGCCCAACTAGTCCTCTCATCATTCCTTAATCTCATCCTGTCCCTTTACCTCTCATACTCAATTACTTGCCATGTCCTTTTTTGTTTCAATATCCCTTATTTTTTTCATTAATTTACCAAACATTTATTAACCTTTTCCACATATGCATAGGAGGCATTTAGTAAATGCTTGTTTAACTTGGAAGGCAGTACAGAATAGCAGGCATAAAACTTGACTCAAAGCTGGGGATACCTGGTTTCAAGTCCTGCCTCTAACACTGACTGACTTTCTGACTTAACAAATTATATATAAAATCTCCAGGCAACATGCTAAGACTTTAAATTGCATAGAAGGTGTCTATGGAATTGGTAAGGGTGTTTCCATATGTGAGAGTTCCCTAAACCAATGAAATCACAGATCCTGTCCCTTTCCCTATCATTGTTGAATTAACTTGGCCTTCTGAAATCTTCCCTTTTCTCTGAATTCCAGTTTATGTACCACCTCCTACATAAATGCAGCATTCTCCTCTAACTATTTCCTTTTAGAACATAAGCTCAACCTTCTTGAATCTTGAATCTCTCATAACATTTTAGTTGGAAGTTTCTAATGAAGTTATAGTATACTAATGTTTATTATTCTTAATTTGTCTATATGTTTTACTTCCTCTGCTTCTTTTAAGCTTCTTAAGTGCAAGGACTATAACCTATTAATTTTCACATCCCCACACCTACTTCCATTTTCTTGCACAATAAGTATAATGGAACTGAACATACTTACTTGTTTATACTCTCTACATAATGATATGTTTATTTATAAATAGCTTTGTAGGTTTTAAGATAATGAATTTCAAGCCCTCATCTCCCTCACCATAATTTTTTACTAGCTTATACCTAATTTTCCAAAGAATAGCATTTATAGATTATAGAACTGAAATTGCAGGCCTGTACATATTATATATATACATATATATGTACATACACACACATCCAGATATACCTCTATAGAGTTCTTTAAAATTGTCTTTAAAAGTCAAATGGAAGCTTCCCTTTTCTATACCAATCATCTAGTTCAACATCCAGATCATCCTATCTCAAGACCAGTTAGTAAAGAAAGAGAAAAGTAAGGAATCATGCTCCAGTCATTACCTCCTTGACTATATCCTCAGATGCCCCAGAAGTAAATACAGATTGCTGACTGGCCTTCAGTTCCTTTTTAATCTCCCGACACCCTATAGTAGACTTTGTGTGACCATGATTGTCACCTAAAGGGATAGTAGATTATAGCCACAAGAATAATAAGAATTTTCCATAATATAGACATATATATTTTGATTCAGGGTTACTTCTGATTAACCCAGCACTTGGTTCACTCAATCCCAGAATATGGGGAATGAGGAATGGGAGGGAATGAAGTGCTCTTTTGATTTACAAATTTGTCAAGCTCTGGAGACTTTTGACTATATGATATACTTAAAGTTTGCCTACTTTGTTCCCTTATCATCATACAGGTCTGGAATTAGACACCTCAAATATGACTCCGATGAAGAAGTCTCATGGCCTTGGTAACTGATTCTGTCTGCCAAACTTCACTCAGTTGGCCTTGTGTTCCTCCTCTCCTCCATATTTACCATGTGCAGAATCTCACCATACACAGGTAAACAGGTAAACTCTAAGCAAATATGTGCTTTTGTCCTCAGAGAGAAGTTTTCTCTACTCTGGAGAAGTAGGGTAAAGGGTGTTATACACACTTTACTTAAATAGCTCTGTTGTTAAATCATCTCCATTCCACTGTAGGGGAGAGAGTTTAAAGATGTGTCATAGATGGTCCCCATAGTAAAATTTATGCAAAGTGTGGGTAAGCTTTACTGAGAAGAGAAAGAAAAGGATATAATGTGACTCTAGGAATGCAATGCATAGGTACTTTGTGAACTCATTTTCTATCGTCATCTCTTTCTGGTTTTCCTTTCACAGTACCATACTTGGAAAACAGGATTAAAATACCCAGAAAATCAAAAGATGCTTTTCTCTGTGATTGTTAGGGACTTCGGTCTGGGGGCTAATAGGGGACTCAATGACAAACCTGTATTAGGGTTTCAAATAAGAGTTATATTTTAAACCTCCCCACCACTTTTAACAGTGTTTGCTTAGCTCTGTTTTAGAATAGCTTGCACTGACAAGGCATGCCTTCCAAGAATCATCAGCAAAGTAATCTTTTTATACTTGCTATTTAACTTCTTTTTTTTTTTACATCAGGTGGAAGAGAAGAAAAGCCCAGCACTGTCAACATAGAGAGATGGAGAGGAGGGAGGAAGAGGAGGGGGAAAGATGTGAGGGTGAGGGACACAGCAGTGAAACCTGCTAATTACTGATCTCTTTTACTGTCCTGCTGTGCCTAACTGTCTGGACACGTTAAAGTGAAATTTTGTCTGTGATTTTCAAGTGACTAGTTCATGGCCCACTACCATGGAGTGCAGCCGAAGAGAGGAAATGCTTTCGTTTACATGCAACATTTACTAACTGTGTGGGTTTTCCCTACATTAAAGAGAGGACAGTGACCCAGGCCACCTTTTTCACACTCAAAGAAGCACTGAAAAAACATGTCTTCATAGGCTTACCTCAGGCTCCTCTGGCCTCCAACACCCCTCCCCCCCAGGGTATGAGCCCAAAGAGGGGGAAAAAAGGAGGGTTTTATGCTTCTTTCTCTTCAACTTTTCAACTGGTATAAGCAGCATTTAGCAAATTCAGCCCCAAATGGCTCCAAATGCTCTGAGCTGCAGGGGCTCATTCTTTGTTATCCTCCCTCTATTTACACAGGATTTACGGAGGCTCTCCACTGAAGAGACCACATGTTTCTGACAGAAAGCACTTCCATTCACACTGAAATCAGGCAACAGGATTGTAACCACTGCAAGCTTCACACTGACCTGAGATTAGGGATTTCAGCAACACTGAGATTGGTAACAATCTGCTAACTAACAAAAATCATGCGCCGACAACTTGGCTGCTCCCAATCCAGTTTTAAAAAACCAACCATGTCCACAGGGATAAGATTACCTAGTAAGAGAATACCTAAAAACTAGCCAAATGCAAGAAAATATGTGTCCAGAGACAAATCGTTTACTCATAAAAGGAATATATATATATATATATATATATATATATATATATATATATATATATATATATAAGATAATGGAAAAGCAGTAGGAAAAAAATCAGACTTCAGCTTGGATTAAAACCACTTTACCCACTGGTTGGAAATATAAAGTGTAAAAACAGACAGATGGACAGATATGTAAATGTGGCTGTGTTTTAGGCTTCATCTGGCAAAGTTAGTACAGTAATATAGTTTTGCACGCCTGTATTTTCCATATCATGTTGAATTCTGTTAACAGTTGAATAGAAACATCATCGTACTGGTCAAGGACCTAAACCAGCCCTCTGAACTTGTCACTTAGAAGCTACCAGAGAGTTTAAAGTCTAGCTGCCAAGACTTTCTAAACCCCACAGAGAAGTGCATTTTGTCTCCATCCTGTTTTTCATTTACTTTGGTTATTCTGTTTTGAAATTTTAAAACTGACTAATATTTCAATTGCAAATTTCAAAAGATTCCCCTAAACCAAGAGTCCCTATTTGCCTAAGCTCCCCTTAGCATCCTCTCTAGAGAAAACAGATGAAAGGCAAGAGAAACTCACATTCTTTTGCCATGATAATTCTCACCAAATTGCTTTATCCCTGGCAAAGGAGAGTGAAAGAATGTACTTGTTACCCACTTACCTGGAATGCATTTGATGAGCACATATAAAAAAGGACATAGTATATTCTAAAGTTATTTACAGTATATCATAATCAAGTTCTTCTGGGAACTCTAATGATTCACTTTTAGTGACCTCTTAAATGACCTTATCCACAGTTAACACTCACATTTTATTAGGGTGAAAAGCAGGGACAAATGTCCACTTAAGTCCCAGCTCTCAAATTCAACTCGGCTTGTACTGTACTATCTAAAACTAATGCTTTTTAAATGTTCTCTTCTCATACCCAGTGTGGTATTTCGGCTAACGCGAAGTTCACAGTCTTTCAGCCCCAAACACAAAAGACAACTATCTTTGAGTCATCCTAAAAATGGACCAGATCCTATCATTGCTTTCAGTCTACAAAGAAAAGAATGAAAGAGAGACAGATTCAGAGACAGGGGCAGAGAGGCAGAGAAATTTACTAATAGAAGACCACACTGATGAAGTTATTAAATATTTAGAAAGTCTCTATCCAAAAGTGAACTGTTAGTTACTCTTTGAACCACTAAATAGGTACTCGGTAACTTTGTAATTGTGGGAAGGGTAGTCATTGAACATTATATCTTGTAGGTAACTAGTTATTTTAATATTATCTCTCTCTCCTGCATTGTAATATGAACTTTTTGAAGGCAGGGGATATTTTTGCCTTTCTTAATTTCCCCCAAACTTCATACAGTATAAAGGTCCACAGAAAGTGTTTAATAAATATTTGCTGACTATTGAGTTGCTAAAAGAAGGTAGGGATAGAGATGAAAGGATCTCTTGTACTTCATCATGTAATAAATGGGTGATGATTTTTAGGAGTGATATATAAATATGTTAGGATGATTTATTACTTTCTTTTCCTCACATTCGCAAAAAAAAAAAAATAATGTGATTTAGGACAGCCTTCTTCCTGGTTTTACTTAGTTATGTTTCAGCACAAATTGTGAAAATTATGCAAATAACAATTTTTGGCACCTATGCTGGAGGAAAACATTATTAAATTATGCTCTAAGTATTTTGTCTGCTTTAGTAATTACTTTCATGTAAGTGTAAATATAAATAGCTGTTATTCTGTTTAAATTTTTAATCATGCAAAATATTGTCACACAAAATGTCCTTCTGTTGCAGTATAACTGGGATTTTAAAAAATATCCATATTTAACCAACATATACTATTTTTAGCATATTTAAGATGTTTTAGCTATAGTAACGGGCTACCATCTCTAAATCAACAAGTCATTTAAGGAAAGGAATGGCCTTAATTTTTTGCCAGAAGGATTTCCTTTAAATATCCTTTTTCACAAGCCATATCTTGAGTATTTCATGCTAAATTATATTACAGGGAATATATTTCTTCTGTCAGACCAATGTTTTTTGAGAATATATTTACCTAATTTTATTTTTTAGGCACTGGCTACTGAATCTTAAGACAGTCTTTTTTCTGTCTTAGTCATTAGTGTGTATGAATAGCAATTTAGGTAGTATAGGAGAAATTAATAACATATTAGAGAATAATAAAAAATTCATCCTATAGCTAAAAGTCTTCTCATCATATTTAAATAACTTATTAAAATTGCAATACTTGCTTCTTAATTTCACCACCAAAGGATATATAGGCTAATAATATAATATAAACATATGTATATATAAGCACATATACATGCATGATATAATAGTTTTGAATTCTCAGTTACATTTCTTTGTGAAGTTATAGATTGTATTTGAAGTAACCTTTTTTAAATTAAAGCAGAATTTTTTTCCTAAATAGAAAAATAAGAGAGCTTGAAAATTTCCTACTCTCAGTTATTGCAAAATGAAAACAATGGAATGCTTTAATGAAGTGCTACTTATAATAGACACCATTGTTAAACAATGCAGTGGAATACTCTCCTCTTTTAGGAAAAATGATAGCCATCTCTATTTTGATGGTGATTACTACCATAACTAGAAAGTCTATCCTCACTTCCTTAACAAAATCCCATTTTTAGAAGGCTAATTTTCCTTACTTATGGAATAACTGATCATTTTTATCTAGATAAAAATGATATATCATCAAAGTTTAGTCAATTTTTGGAGAATTACAAAATTTTAAATAAATATATCTTTTTTCTTTTGCATATTATCCAAAGTCTGTTCCTGGACCATGAAATTCCCAAATAGAACTCATATTTTTTTGTTAAAGGAGTTTGTAAAATGAAATATTGGCATCATAAAATGTAGCAACAATTCATTTAAGGCCTTTTATTTATTTAAATGTTTAAAATAAATTCAGTATTATAGGTTACTAGTAAGCAAATGTGTTCTATGCAAAATAAATGGATATTACACTTAATATACAGCAATAACATATATCTAATAGCTCTAAAGGAAATGCATGCTGTGAATGCTTAATGAGAATAATAGGACAACTTAAGTTGATCCATTATTAGCATGACCTAAAAAGCCTTGTATTCAGGAGTTGTTTAAAAGTATATTATTCCCCTCTCCACATGAAGATGTATTCATTTATAGTTCAAAAGATCTGGAGTTTCATCAACATGAAAACTCCCCACATCGCCAGAGACTGAAATCCCTGCACACTTCAGTAGACAGTTTCATGAGTTGTACTCAAAAATATTTCATGACCTAGTGGCCAGTGTTCTGTTGATGAGGCTCTCTAGACTATGTAAGCTGGAGGAGCTAGGCTGGTCCTTAGATGATAATTGCTAAATTGCCAAACTCGTCTCTGAAGCTTTTTTCAGCTTGGTAGGTCCTGTTGGAAGCTTTATTCCACTGGCATAGTCTTTGATAACCCAGGGTCATCTCCATGCCATAATGAAACATAGGAACCAAACCATAGTAGAAGGCAAAGGTGCTGGGAAGAAAGACATAATAAAACTAAAAGAAAAACAACCAGAATTTTCCTGAATAGTTTCCAAAATGTTTAACTTAGTGAATTACTTGGGAGAATTCTCTGCAGTATAGGTTTCAAATAAAGGCAGTACATAGAATAGATTCTTTTTGGGGGGGTACCCCCCAAAGTTTTTAATCCTTCATGTATTTTCTTCCCAAGAGTTGAGAAAGCTTACTTTTCTGAATAGTTACATACAAAATGGGAACAAGGACCAATGGTCCATGTAGAAAGAACTGAAACTCTAGATAGAAAGAGTAGAAAGAATAAAACAAGAGAGTTCCATAAAACATCATGACTTTTATAATATTGATTAAAGCATTAAACAAAAAATGAATGTACAAGGTTCACTAAAATATGTAATATATTAAAATAATTTCCTTTCCTGAAAGGATTCTCTTTCCCCTGATCTGCACTGCTTTCTACACATTCAAAATTAAAACTTCTTTCATGGCCAAGAAGATGGAGCCATAGAAGGCTTTAATGAAAACCATCCCTCATCTTTTATTTTCTATACATCAAGAACTTGTGTTAACAGCCAGAAATACATTGCTAACTTGTTTATATTTTGTCTTGCTTGGGGCGGGGGTGGGGGTGGGGGTGGTGTGGGTTTAGAAATCTACTTTACTGGTTTTTCCTACTTAGCTAAATTATAAGCTTCTTTAGGGCAGAACATAAATTTAGGAAATGTCTTATGAAATATCTACTAGGAACTGGCAGGCATATGCAAGCAAAATTGGACCCTCTTCCTAAGAGAGTTATAGTTTAGTAGAAGAATTTACAATCTGGGCCTACCTTTTTTCCATCACTCAAAGAACCTGACAGTAAATGAAGAACTCTTAGAACATTTTTCTTACTATCCATTCATCTTTGTACTGTACCCTTGTGTGCCTCATTCCTCTACCTCATGCCCAGGATGCACAATTTCCTTATGTCTTAGAATCCCTAACTTTCTTCAAAGTCTAGATCAAATGTTGTCTATTTTATGAGGTCTTTCCTGATCCTCCTTACTGCTCATTTCTCCTTTGCAAATTACCTTGTACTTATTTTTATTATATTTTATGTACACTTATATGTCAACATATTTCTCTCTCAATGTAACATTAACTCATCAAGGTTGGGGAGGGACTGATTCATTTAGGTCTTTTAATCCCCACATTGGTTGACTATAAGCATTTTAAGGGAAGAGATGTAATCTTGTTAATCTTCAGCTCTCTCCCAGGGTACCTCCATACTTGGATGGGTCTGTGATGTCATCCAAAGAGCTACTCCCTGAAAAAATACAGATCAAAACCCATCCTGGTTCTCCCATCCCATGAAGTACTTATTCATGCAGGAGATTTACAGGAGCTTCAACCAATTAGCCAGGGGTTTTACTCTAGTTCTCTTTGCAGGCCTTCATTAAGTGGTTTGTAAATGAATGAATCAATGAATGAAGAGATGTTTTCAATGTTTCCTAAAACATTGTTTTATTTCAAGTGAATTTGGAGATAGAAACCATTAAAAATGTTGGTTTTTAGGAACTTGAAATTGGGTACAAGTCTCAGGCTATCCAGCTTAAAGTGCCTTCAATATGTAAGACACTTGTGAAGGAAGCAGTTTAGTTAACTACCACCACTAATTACAATCTGTAGACTTCAGGTGTCTTACATAAAAAGAAGTCTCTTACATTAATGGCCACTTATATCTCCCTCATTACTCCTTAAAAGTGTCTACTATATACACAAAAGTTGCTGTGATAGGTGCTTTGTAGAACACAAAGATGAAAAAGCCCTTAAAACTCAAGGGTCTTCAGTATGAGTATGGTGTGATGGGGCAGCCCCATTGTCTACGAATATAGAGATAATAAATAAAGTAATCCAAGATAATATTAAAGTTTTTAAAGAACATTTTTCAAAGAGCATGTGCCACTTAAAGCATTTAATCTATTTCCTCTAAACATGAGTAATATTTTTCCTAGTACATCATGATTTCTAGTACATCATGATTAGTATATCCTTTTGAAGAAAGGACTAAAAGTAAGTTCAGGAAAGAATGTGAGTATACCTAAAGTTAAATAAGAATCAATGGAAAATTAAAGAACTCTCCTGCCTGCCACTCAATCACCTGCCTTTAGGTAATCTCTCCACTAAAATGTTGAATGTAGTCTCAAAGCCAAAGTAAAATAGTGGAAAATGTGAAATCTGTACTTGGAATGTAGAGATTGTTAATCAAACATTCATATGAATTGGCACAAAAATTGAGACAGAGATAGCATTGGAGGAGAGACACATTTTCTTTAAAATACATAAAACCTCACTAAACCATATATACTTATAACAATAAAAATTATTCTAGAATTCATATTTCAAAAGTTTATTAAAGGTAAAAGAATGTTAGCTACCACTCAGATAATAAAATGTGATTTCCTTCCTGTCCATTCACTTTCCTTTTTTCTTTCTTTTCTTTCATTTCATCTTTAAAAAACCTTACCTTCTGTTTTTTAGCTGAAACTAAGTATTTATTCTAAGAAAGAAGACCAGCAAGGGTTAGGCAATTGGGCTTAAATGAATTGCTCAATGTCATACAGCTAGAACGATCTGAGGCTAAATTTGAACCCAGGTTCTCCCAACTCTAGGCCTGGTATTCTATCCTCTGACCTGAGCTAACTGCCTACCTCTCCCCTTCCCCCAAACTCACATCTATTTTTCCTATATAGCCTGAGAACTGGAAGTCAATTTAGTTCCATAAGCATTTGTTATCATCCTACTATGCACAAGGTGCTGTGGTTAATCATTGAGGATATAAAGGAAAAAAATTCATAAAAACTCTATCTTTTAACATCCTCCTTATTCCGAAGTGGCCAGGTATTCTTCCCATTGAGGAAGAACTTGAGAGAAAAGGGGAATGCCAAAAGAGCTTCCATCCAAGTCCTGTTAGTTGATAAGGCAAGAACTTTAAAGTAAGACTTCAGAAGAGATGAAATTAGGAAAAGTTCTCCAGTTGTAAAAAAAGGAAACTTTTCTTCATCCTTCTTTTAAAGAAACAGGTAAAGTCTTGTTCTCTAGGTAGGGTTGCTCTTAAACCTCCAGTAAACTAACCTAATAGGGAACTGACATCTTTGCTGTAAGATCAGATCTAAGTCCCACCAATCAAATGGCAGGCTAACCTTAATATGCTGATACAGCAAATTTCCAGAGCTTGATCACACTAGGCAAGGGAGCCATTCTTCGCAGTGATAAAGTCAGTGAATGCACTCTTGAGAAGATAACAAATTAAAAACCAGCTGACTTGGCATGATTTGAGTGAAGAACTCACTGCTGACCCAGTACAACACAATTTCTACCACCAGTCAGGAATCATTGAAGAGATGGTCAACTCCATTTTCTAGCTATAAGCCTATTTCTATGAGAAGTTCCTAGCTTAGTTAAATGACAACTTTAAATTTTTGTATTATGCAAATCCATTTTAATTAAGAATGATTCTCTCAACTACTTATATCCTGCATTTCTTTTTACGCAAGGATTTTCAAAGTTCTCAACTAAATGATGAATTCCCAAAATGTGTATTACTAAAATGGCAGAAATTACAGAAAGTCCAGGCAGCCTAGGGGATAAGAATCCCATTTAATACTTCTATTTTGAAACTATATTTTTATAGTAACAATGCTTTTGTTAAAATATCTTCTTTTCTAAAGTACCTTCTATTATAATGCTTAGACATGCTCAACAAGGTGACTGGTGGCTACAAATAAGAATTAATAGTTGACTTTGCTTATGGTGGTGAAATGTGAAATTGGCTATATCTGCATATATAAGTTGGCTAAATATATAGGTTGACTGTTTCTAGTGCTAAAAAAAAAACACTGAACTAAGTATTAGGAAATGTCAATTTGGTCTCAACTCTGTTGCTATCTAGTTATATAACTACACAATCTTGGATAAATTATTTAATCCTTTCTCAAACTCATTTTTTTCTTTAAAAATGTTACTTTAGGGGTCAGTCAGGTAGCTCAGTGGATTGAGAGCCAGGCCTAGACACAGAGGTCCTAGGTTAAAATCTGTGTGACCAGCTGTGTGACCCTGGGCAAGTCACTTAATCCCCACTACCTAGCCCTTACCACTCTTCTGCCTTGAAACCAATATATAGTATTTTGATTCTAAGGTGGAAGGTAAGGGTTTTTAAAAGAAATGTTACTTTACAGCATGTCAAAGTAGAAAGAGCATTCACTCTGAAGTTAGGAGATCTGAGTTCAAATTCTGCTTATGTTAATTACTATCTGGATAAATGATCCTTTACAAGTAATTTATCTTTTTGGGGTCCAGTTTTCTTTTCCACAAAAATTAGAGGACAGTTGGAACTAGATGACTTTTAAGGTTACTCCCAGCTCTAAATCTATAATTCTAAGACCTCTAAAGTTTCTTCCAGGTCTAATCATTTATGATTCCATGAATCCTTACAGTATGACACTGAATTTATGGATGTCTGTCTAATATTTCCAAATAGCAGAACTTGCTATAATAATCTATTTTCATGCCTCTTTCTAGTTCTATCATTTTTGCCAAATATTATGGCTTATAAAGGTCTTATAAGATACATATAAAAACTTCAATTGAAACTCTTTAACAAATAGATCAGTTGTTTAAAGAACAGGGTTTTTTTGTATTTCATTTTCCGAGTTAAATAGCTGAACATACTAAGTGATCTCTGAGGTCCCTCCTAGCTCTAAGTCTATGATCTATAATGTTATGTATTTGCAACCAAACCAAAAAGATAATGTGTATGGGGATGTTGATGGAGGAAAAATAATACAATTAGATGGTAATAACACAATATTTTCAAGTTCTTCCTCATCAGCAAGTTTTGACTTTTCTCAATTAATGGGAAATATTTCTATACTTAAACTAAAGATCCATCATTTCATCTATGTAGGTATTCCCTTGAGCAATGCAGGTAGCAACACTTAAAAGATTAGATCTTGAAGTCTTGAGGAGTTCTATGGCAAACCTGCCAATGAGCCTCTCTGAATTTAACTAGTCTGGTCCTCAAGTAATAGAAATCCATCTTCAAGCTGTTATCCAAAGCCTTTACAACTTGGTAGGACCCTTCAGAATTTGCACACCACAGGTCTTGCCTTTAGGAATTTAGGGTAACCTTCATGTCAAGAATGCAATAATTGGAGAGAGAAGACATTATCATACTAGTTATTCATCAGGGCAGAGCCCCAGACACTTACTACCTGTGAATGGGAATAAGTTATTTTCATCTCACTTATGAGGATGATCTCTAAGGTCCCCATAGATCTACATAAAAAGCTACGACTATTCTTTTTTAGAACAGAAATAAAATATCAAATTGGCTACTTTTAAATGAAGTAAATGGCCATAAAAAAGCATATTGGCCATAAAAGCACTGCCTCTTAGACCTCCCAGTTGAATAGTAACTGGGTAATCTTTTGGAGGAGACTTTTTGTGACCTTTGTGTTTTTTATTCTTTGTGTTCAGCATTGAGACAGTGAGAAGCAATATAGTATAGAGGAACAAGCACTTGGATAAAAGAAAGATGTGATGCTTGTTTGACCTCAGTGAGACTCAGTTTCCTTTCCTGTAAAATGGAGATGATATCTGAACTATGCATGTTCAGTATATGTGAAAATTCTGTGTAATAGAGTTACAGTGACTCTATATTGTTATTATGTAGGTGCTAACAATGTTCTAGATTTACTTTCACTTATAAGTTTATTTTCATTTTTTAATTCTTCTCTATCTTTTGTTTCTTCTTTATCATTTGTAGAAAAGTCCTCCAATATCATTATCTTTAAAATTAAAGAGATGAAAAGTTAAACTAAAAATGAGGACCAACAGAAGCTTGATTGTATGATAAACTTACAAATCATGTTTTTTTACTTTATTTTCAGGAAATAAGACACTATCACTGACAAACAGTCTGAAAAAATGCTCAATATATTGTGGAAATTATTTAGAGATCTCTTCTGACCTGATCAAGGTAGAAGGAATGAAGTGACTGTGAGAGGAAAAAAAAGGACACAGATCTATCATAATTTATTCTATACTATACTTATTTATTTATTTAACAAAGTAATATTTAACAAAGGAGAACTGAGTGGCAAGCTGGAGAAGTAAGAGGGTGTTCACTCAAAGTCTGGAAGCCCTGGGCTCAAACTCTGTCCCAGACACATATTAACTATATGACTCTGGGCAAGTGATTGTCCCTTAGCCTCCCTGGGTCTCCTTTTCCTTATCTTTAAAATAAGGAGTTGGAATAGATGACTTCTAAAGTCCCTGTTAGCCCTAAATCTATGATCCTTTGTACTGATTAGAGGATTTATTTTTTATTGTTCTATACTAATGTTTTTGTTATTTATTGAGTTCCCTCCATAGATTAAGTTAATCCCTTCTTCGAAGCTTCTACTTGTAAAGTTTACTCATATAGATATCGTCAAAACTTTTGATCTTGTCTCTCCAGAATTTTCTATTCCCCTCCTAAAATGCTGTAACCTTTCTACTGTCCATCCTGAACACCGTGGCTTCTAAATTCTTGATAACTACTCTCTTGAAACCCCAAAACAAAAACATATTATTAGGATTTTCTGTATATATAGCAGACAGGATAGCTCTGTTCCAGTGCGGTTTCATCCCCAGAGAAATGTATTCGATTACCTGCTTTGAGCTACAGTAAACCACCTCTCTTCTGAAGGAATGTTGAAAAAGCTTTGATCCAGTCCCATTCAAAAAAAAAAAATCACTCTGCTTTTAAAAACCTGCAGGACAGTTCCTTCACAAATCCACATCCACACACACACACACACACACACACACACACACACACACACACACACACACACCCCATTTTGCAAGCTTTGTAGCAACTACTAAAATTGATTCATCTATGTGACAAAAAAAATGCAATAAAAGGACCCAAACCACAGAGGTGGGGATCCTCCCTTTCCCCTTTAACAAATGCTTCTTTCTGAAGCCCATGATTGCTTTTCCCTTTTTTCCCCCCTGATAAGGTTCAGTAAATACTGAAGGCCTGGGCCTAGCATGTATGGCTCACGTTTCTAACTCCTCAACAGCTCCACCCCATTCATTACCATGGAATTAGTTAACAATCCTGCTAGTTCTACCAAAAAAAAAAATAAACTAATTGGTCCCAGAGGTTATTTAGGTGCTGTGGAAGCCTTAAAAACACCATTATCTCCCGTAGTGATTTGCTAGCCTTTCTATATTCCATCCAGCACATTGGGATTTCTAAATTACATACCATAATTGACATCAAATATCTGTCCCATCAGTGAATATCTTTATTAGCATCAAAATCACTCACAACTAGTGTTCCTCAATGTTATTAAACAGAACTTGTTCTAGGTGTTGCTTTACTAATTAGTCAGGATGAGCCCGAGGAAGGAAATCTGGGTCATGTTAAATTAATTGGAATGAGCATGAAAATTAGCAGAGCAAACTGCATCAATTTTCTATAGAGAGCTTTTCTTCATGTTGAGAATAAAAATGGATATTATGAGGCATTAACCAAACTGCCTTCTGTGACTGCCAAGAGGTGTGTTACAGTAGCCCAAAATATCATGCTCACAGATTTTCAGAAGTTAATGAGACATTTCCAGGAATGGTAAATACATGGTGTTAAAATGGGTGTGCCTCTTATGGGAAAATGCCAAGTCATTTCATGTTTATTCAGGCATAACAAGCTCTTCAAAATGAGCATAATTTAAGAGGTGAATAGTGCAAAGAGGGCTAACATTCAACTAATTTTCCTTAAGAAAGAAAAGATTAAATTGAACAAAAAATGAATTAAGAGGTTTACAAATCAACAAGTCAACCATCAGATTGCAGCCTCTGCTCAGCATACTCTCATCAGCCCCTGCCATGAAGTTTTCGAAAAAATGTCCCGAAGGCAGGGAACAAAGCGAGCAGAACTGATTACAGCCACACTCGCCCGCCTTGCTATCTAAACTCTGTTTGGCTTCCTAATGAGCTCACTAAAAACCTAATTCATCTCCCATAACCCTTCTCAGCCCTCCTTGAAATTCACCATTATGGAAATTATAGATGAAACATTTACAGGCTGGGTTCAAATCAGTGCTTCTTCAACAGGCAGGTCCCTGACCCCCACAAGGAACACAATGGACGTATGTCCGGCATGAACCCACTCAGGCCACCATCTCCAGAATAAAGAGCCCCAGGAAGGTTGAGACTTTTTTTTTTCTTCTCAGAGTGACAATGATTTCCGCATTAATGCTTTCAGTTCCATGAATATGGGAATTTTGTGGGTCTGACAGTATATCAAATACAAATTGTAATTCAGGAGGGGAGAAATGAGTTGTACTAATGACAAATAGCTGAAATAGGCTAATGTGAATTCCCAGCCTGTTCATGAGGAAACTCCCCGAGTTCCTCATTACATGAAGTCAAAATGATCCTCACGGCACCTAGCCTGTAACTGGAAGATTACTGAATTGATGGATCCTTAGTTTAAAATGCAGCTGTTTTATTTCTGCTTTAGTAATTAATTCTTTTTCCAATACTCTATTGATTAAGCGTAGACCCTGATAAAGTTCAAACTGAGAAGAATCTCTAGTGGCGTCCTTAGTTGCTCAAGAGAGTCAATGAAAACTTCCTACACTTCCACCTGCCTCCTCAGAGTGCTGATCCAATGAACAGAACAGTTTTTTTCTCATAAATTAGTCAGGCCATGTGGAGCTGTATTAGCTGATCGGTGCTTTTGTCTTCTCACTTGCTGACTTGCTTTTCACTTGTGCTGTCCTTTGTGCTGTCACACACAAAGTCGGAGTGCAGCTGCCATTCTGAACCCAAACCAAGGTAAAGAACAATTCGTACAAACTGCATTTTCCCCCCATTTTATACAGCTGCAACTCCCTGAGCAGTACAGGGCTCAGTGGGGCCTCCTGGGACCCAACTAGCTGAGAAATCAGTGTTAAAGCATGCAGACGTCTTGTGGGGCTGATAAAATAAAATAAAGTAACCTATTTTCTCCAAGGTTTTGCCAAGCTTTGGGGATAGAATATTTGCTACCCAGTTTCTGGCAATCTAGGGGCTGCCATGGCTCCATCTCCCCTCCCCACTTAAAACATGAAGGGATGGTCCAAAGTGGAGACCAAGGGAAGGAGAGCCAAAGATCTTTGGGGGCTCAGATGGGAATTGGAGGACACCCCCACCCATTAACCAGAGTGGCATATCCATCTTTAAATGACCAGTAGACACATGCAATATGCTGTTTAGGAATAAGAGGACCGGCCAATGTGGTACCCCTCCTTTTCAAAGGGTCACATGTACTGGGGACCAAGGTTGTTGAGTAAAACAAGCATGATAACAGAAAGTTTCTCAGATTACAGCCTCCAAACAATGGATTTTTGTCCCTATGAAGATCATGACTACTGAGAATGCTTTTAGAGCAGTGTAGTCATTACTCACTTTCCACAAGTTCCCCCACCACCTTTGGCCCCCAAACCCATGCTCAGACACAGAGTTTGAATACTTGGTATGCAAACAGTGTGCTCCTACATAGCTGATTCCTGCAGATCACTTCCAAAAGGCACTTGGGACATTGGCTAGCCTTTTCCCCAGCTCTATGTCCTCTGGTAGGGAGGGTACAATTTACAAGGCTTCCTATCACTTCAGGAAATCCTTTTAGGATTTTTGTTAGTCTATCCTTGTACTCAAAAACTAAGGTGCAAATTGGATACTGTAACCAAGATGATGAGAACTGTTTCCTATGTACTTTCCTAGACCAGGGCTGAGAGTGCATTCCCCCACCTTCCCTGCATTCTTTCATGGGTCAAAAGGTCATCTCTCACAGATGTCTCCAGCAGACACTCAGTTGTCAAAAGGTTGTATCATGTGATGTGTGCAGTCACTGCTAACAATGCTCTGTTCTCATTGGGAAACAAACACTTTCCATGTCTAAATAATTTCCTTGTTTAAAAACAACTTATCTCTCCTCCTACACCCTACTTTCCACCTCAGAAAAAAAGAGAGAGGGGCATCAGATTTATCATCAAAGGTCTAGGAAATCATTCCCAGGAAGATTCCACATTTCTTTCCTTGGACCATGGTACCTAGGACTGAGAAGAGACAATTTGGTGCCATGGAGGAGGATTGCTTGGCTATGTTTAACAGGAAACAAAAGCACCCTTTCTAGGGAATAGAGAAGAAAGTCCATTACTACAATAAGCAGGAATGTAAGAAAAGGATATTTAAAATTGTAGATAGTTGGAAAATTTACTTTGGAAGAAAGTATCAGAACTTTTTGGAAAGAATTTTTTTTTAAACTGAGCTGATTTTTTTTTTATTACTATAGATCCAATTACATTTAGTCAATGAACAATGTGTGTAGTGTTTGACCAGGTACAAAAAAAGGGGGCAGAAGGGAGTGAAGAGGAGAGAATATTCATTTGCTTTCATAGAGAATTTTTGAAAGCATAAAGTTTGACTCTAGTAACATCTTATAATAATAGGTTCTAGTTACTAGGGGAGCCAGCTTTTTTTTTCTCCCTTCTTTGTAGCCTCTAGATGAATAATATAACAGATTTTCTCATTGTCAATGGACAGTTACCCTACAGCAGCTTGAAGCTATCACATGCAATCCAAGACGAGTCATTTCTTTCTAGGAAGGATTCAAAGGAACTTATCAGCACTGTTATCTATTTATAAATTATATATTTAAGAGTAAAGTAAGACAGACATGGTTGGAATGTTACACAGGGGGAAACACGATTAGAGATATTCCAAATTACTCAGCCTAATCCTAAACAGTAAAACCTTAGGGTACTGGGAATTTCTATAAGAATTAAGCATTATATGCAATAAAAAGCTCAATTAAGTACTTTTAGATAAAAGGCATAAGTTCTTCTACAACTTTAATGCATAGGTTTTTCCATATGTAAAATATTTTTCTTGCTAAATGTTCTTTATTATTTTCAAAGTTTTAAATCAATGAATTGATCAAAGAGCACATTGTCCTGTAAAATTAGGTTCAGTGCTTTCACATTTAGATTTCTCTATATTAACCATCTTGAATTCATAGGAACCAATTAAGATATGCATTGCTGAGAAAGATGGCAATTTTGTTGATCTACTGTGCAAACTTTAAAGACCTGAGCTTTATGATCTTTCTTTAGTGTAGGCATATTGGTGTTCTAAAAACAGGGTTACAGATTATTAAATTAAATCCATATTCCACATTGACATTTTAGGTCTAAGAGGTTGTACTCTGCCAATTACGCTAGGTTATATTATCTGTAACCCTGGAACATGTAGTGGGATATTTTTTTTCCTAGGTTAGAGGAAAACAAATTGAAAATGAGTTCTAAGGGGCAGCTAAGCATCTCAGTGATAAGAGAGCCAGACCTAAAGATGGGAGGTCCCAGGTTCAAATCTCACCACAGACACTTTCTAGCTGCCTCATCCTGGACAAGTCATTGAATTCCCATTTCTTCGCCCTTCTCACTTTTCTACCTTGGAACCAAAACACTGTGTTGATTCTAAGATGGAAAGTAATGGTTGGTTGTTTGATTTTAAAGAAAATGAGCCATAAAATTATTACCATTTGAAATATAAAAATAAGAGAGAAGAGATCACTGTAGCTGACATTTACAGAAGTTTGAGAAAGCTCCAACCTTGTGTTCTCACATTCTTTTTAAGAGTGAAAATCTAGTAGGTTGTAACTCCTGTTGGGGCTCAATTATTTAGTATAGTCTATATTGACTATGTAGGGAATGGAAAGTCCAGAAGCCCTATAAGAGATTGATCTAGTGGGTCAAAGTGGTGGAGTTTCAAGTCAGTAATGACTAACCTGTATCTGACTTAGGACAAATGGCAAATATATATATATATATGCCATATATATATATATGATTCAATCTTTTATTGTCTAGCTCCACTTGCCTTCAAATCCAGTCTTAACACCATGGTTTAACACCTTCATTACTCACAAGCCATCATACAAGAAATTCCCCATTCTTTTCTCTTCCCTTATTCCCAGCCTGCTCAGATACACCCCCTGGTAGCTGAGATGGGAAGAAACTAACATTATACTGCATTCCTAAACTCCAGTCATTTTCATTGGCCGTCTATCCTCCTTGAAATGCTTTCCTTCTTCATCTCTGTCTACTGGCTTCCCTAGCTTCCTAAAAGACTCAACTAAAATTTCTCTTTCCACAGAAAACTTTTCCGAATTTCCCTTTAATTCTAGGGCCTTCCTACCATTTTTTCCAATTTGTCTTCTATATAACTGGCTTGTGCACAGTTATTTGCACCTTATCTCTGCCATTAGATTGTGAGATCCCTGAGAGTAGGGACTATCTTTTTCCTTTTTTTCACATCTCTAGTGCTTAGTACAATGCCTGGCAAATAGTAAGTGATTAATAAATATTTATGGACTGCCTAGGTAATCCTTACTATCTGATTTCTGTGCTCCTGCTGCCTAGATACTAAGAGTTGTTAGGAAAAGTTATGAAAACAACTGAGCAGAGACTATTTCCTATTTGCCATTGTATAGTGATGTCTGGTACATAGCAAGCACTTAATATATTTTAATTGAATTGTGGAATGGCATATGACTTCAGACTAAATCCAACTCAAATTGTTGCTTTCTCTCTCTTGCACTTTTATAGATTCCCTAGCTTATTCCCAATCACAACTGTTCCAAGTCTTTCTTCTCTCCACAAATACCAATACTTAAAAAAAGATTATTTTGCCTCCTATTTCACTGAAAAGATTGAGACCATCCAAATGAGCTTCTTTAGGTTTCCCCTCTCCCTTCCTTAACACTTCTTTCAAACATCACTATTTGCTGTTTTGTCCTTCTGTCTATTTCTGAAGACATAACCTTAATCCCTCTCTAAGGCTAATCTTTCTGGCTCTAACCTTGACCTTATCCTTCCCCTCATGACTCCTTCAAAACCTTCTTATATTTATTAGCCCTTGTAGCTTGGGCATTTTCAATTTTGTCTCTATGGACCTCTTTCCATCTGCCTAAAGCATACTCTGATCTTTCTAATTTAATAAAAGTCTTCCCTTGGTTGTTATAACCCATTTCTCCCTTTTTCAAGATGCAGCCTCTTGAAAAAGTTGTCTAGAACCAATGTTTCCATTTAAAAAAATAATCACCTGGGGGTAGCTGGGTAGCTCAGTGGATTGAGAGCCAGGCCTAGAGATGGGAGGTCCTAGGTTCAAATCTGACCTCAGACACTTCCCAGCTGTGTGACCCTGGGCAAGTCACTTGACCCCCCATTACCTAGCCCTTACTACTCTTCTGTCTTGGAGCCAATACACAGTATTGACTCCAAGACGGAAGGTAAGGGTTTAAAAAAACCACCTATCCATTCTTCAACCCCTTATAATCTAACTTCTCTCTTGAACACTTTAATGAAATACTTTGAAAAGGTCACTAGTGATCTCTTAATCACCAAATCCATTAGCCTGTTTTCAGATCTCATTCTCTTTGGCCTATAGGCAAGGGTTTGGCATTGTTAGCTACTCCCTATTTCTGGATATTCTGTTCTTCTTTGGTTTCAAAAATGTCATAATCTCTTGATTATCCTACTTCCTCTCTATCCATTCCTTCTCTGATGGCATTTCATTTCATTCTTTTCCCTTTCAAGATTGATGATGACCTCAGGTTTTGTCCTAAGGACTCTATTTCTGTCTCTACTCTTTTCCAAGGTGACCTCATACATTTCATGCAGCCTTAGATATGTAAATGATTCCAAATCCACATCTATAGGCTAGACTTTTTTTTTCTGAATTACAGATTAAAAACTCTAATTGACCATAGGATAAATATACTTTGTGTTCCTGCCAAAGTCACCTGCAAGAAACTAAAATGATCTTCCCCATAAAACTGCTCCTCTTTCTGAATTTTGTCAATAGTATCATATTCAATGTGATCTCTGATTTTAGAAAGTTTGTTGTTCTTTGTTAATTCTTTTCATTTCCTCTCATCTCATATTCAAGCAGTTACAAAGTCCAGTCATTCTATTTCTGCAAGATCTCTCACATTCCACTCTCTCCCTAGTCTGTTTCCATTACAAATGATAATGTCACCCCCCCCCCCCTTAAAAACCCTTAAGAGTCTCCCTATTGCCTATAGAATAAGATAATGTAAGACTCCTTGTTCTGACATTTAGGTCTCCCCCATCTGCCCCAACATACTTTCCTAGCTTTGTTTCATACTATTCACCCTTATATTCTAGCCAAACTAGCAATTTCTTGGCCTTATGCTGCCCTTTCTCTCCTCTGCCATTTATTTCTTGCCAGGCACCTTAACTCAAAAACATAGACTAGGAACTAGAGGACTTAACCTCTCCTGGATTGGGTCTCTCCTGTCCTGATCTCATGGCCCACCATGCCTAGCTCTACCTCCAGACATGCTTCCCTTTACTTCCCTCTATCTTCTCTCCAGCTTCTTTCTGATACACTTGAAAGCTCATAATAAGCTTTTTCATCCATTCTCCCATTCAATTACATAAGTTTCTCCCCATTCTTTTCATATCTCTCTACACACACAAAATCTTTACTTGCTTTAAGGCCCAATTCAGGTGCTACCTCTTCTGTAATACTTTCCCTGACCCTCTCAGCTGATCTCTCCCCTTAGATATATCCTATGACACTTTATCTAGCCCTCCTTCCCCACCTTCCTTTATATTTTATCTTTCCAAATGCCTATTTGAGTACATATAGTTTATCCTCAGTAATGTCTATGTTCCTTATGGATAGGTAATAAGTTATTTTTCATCTTTGTATCTCTATCATCTAAAATAGTATAAATGTTGACTTGAATTGAAACCACCTTAGTAGGGATCCTTCTAAAGTAGTCTTCCTCCATTGTCTTCATCCCTCTGATCTATCTAATACAAAACCAAAAGACTAATTTTTCTTACACATAGACACAAGTTATTTCCATATACAAAGTCCTGAATGGCTTTCTACCACATGATAAGTAATAATGGTGACGATAATGATAATAATAATGGGGAGAATTTTATATATCACTTTAAATTTTATAAAACACTGTACATATTCTTTTTCTTTGATCTTAACAACTCAGTAAGGCAGATGCTATTATTATTCTCATTTTGCAAATGAGGAAATTGAATCTGAGCCAAGTTATATCAGGTCATATAGCTAGTAAATGTTTGAGGAGGGATTTGAACTCAGGTCTGTCTTCCCGATCTCAAGTACAGTACTCTTACCCCACTGTACCACCTAAATGTCTTGTAAAGTTCAGACTCTATAGCCTAGTAATAAAGGCATCTGAATAATATGCTGCTGCTCTACCTTTCCATATTTTACATTGTTTCTCTCCAAGTGCTCTGATTATTTGCTATGATCCACACCTACACTGGGCTATTCCACTTTCTTTGTTCATTCTGGCCTTTATACTTAGAATGTCTTTTCTGTCCTTTTATGCCAGTTGAATTCCTATTCATTGTTTAAAACCCAGCTCAAATATCACTTGCTCCTGAAAGCCTTCCCAGATTCCTTTCATACCAATCTGTAATGATCTCTTGTACCTTAGACCACATGTTGCACTTTTCTTATGTATATATCATGTATTAGTTAGTATTGTCTGGGTAATACAAAAAGCTATGAATAATCTCCAGGGAAGTCTTTCTCCAATAGCCCATTGTGGCATGTAGTTGACCTCAGGCTCTTGAAGTCTATGCCAGTAAAGTACAAATTCTAGCAGTTCCTGCTAAACTGGAAAGGTTAAATATGAGGAAAGTGAAAAAAAAAAACTGGGTGGAGTATCTTTTACCAAAGGATCAACCTAGCTAAATTCAAAAGAGTTCATCATCAAAAGATTGTTCCTACTTTATGATGAAATTTTTGGCCAGAAAATCCTAGGGAAAAAAAATTTTAATGTATAGTGGAGTTGATAAATCTATCAGTGATAAATACTTGCACTAATGAAAGCACAGATCTTTGGAAGTACCAAAGGATTATACTTTCTGACTTTGTATCTATCATATCCCTCAGTGAAACTTGAAGCTCTGTAATGGCAAGGATCTTTCTCTTTGTTTTTAATATTTTATTTTCCCAAGGCTTAGCACAGAGCTCTCGACTCAGTAAGTACCTAATGAATATTTGTTGAATTTAGCTCATTTCTTCAAACCAATGAGTCATTCATATGTCTATTAATTTGTAGGCTTTTAAATTTAATTATTAATAAAGTATAGGTTAATATGCACATTAATATCATAGGTAAAAGACTGACAGATGAAAATAAAAATGGGCAAAACATTCAGAAGAGAAGTACTTAGAATTAAACATTTCTAATATCTTATTCCTAAAATAGCCCCTTCCAGCCTTACTTCAAATAATTCTAATGAAAGAGAACTCCCTTAATGAGACAGTAAAGTCTGAAAAATCTCAATGAAAACATACAACTTGTTTCCATAGATGTTAGTTCTTGAGCATGGAAACTTCAAAGTTAATTCAGAACTTTAAATGATTTTGTTTTTTAAAAGTGGAAATGAATCTATTCAGGATAATATGAACTTGGGTTTTTAAACTAAAAAATAGTGAAAATGACAGTCAATAATTAAATTTCTTTTAGAAGATACTTTGGTTTGAAGACAAAACAATACAGTGTTTCATTATATTTATATGTAAAACTGATCTCAAAAGGATGCTTTCCCTTAACTTTCAAAAACTTTTCCTTTTTTTGTGCCTTAATGAAGAAACCTGTAGCTACAACAAATAAAAAGAAGACATTTCAAAATAAAAAAAATTTAAAATCTTAATAATTCTGTCCAATAAGACTTTCATTTTAAAATGGACTATTCAGCCAAGTGAATTTTTTGAGGTCATTAACCAAACTCGGATTCAAACCCAGGGCCTCTAATTTTCAAAAGATAATGAAGTTCTTTAAAGCACAGATGTCAAACATTCAGCCACGTGGTTCATTCCTAGTTGCTGCCTGAACGAGATTAAAATGTAACTAGGAAATATTTAACAAAATAAATAAAACAGAAATCATGTTAATATATGTTTTTTAAATCAATATGTGCCCGTGGGAATCCTTTTGGTATGGTTTAGAGGCAACTAAGGGTTAGTTTGACCAGAAATGATAGGAAATTTTTATTCTGTATCATCAATGACAAATTATTATTTGAATGTAAAGAACCATTTAAAGGATCTGAGTATTGTTACTCAGATAATTCCAATCTCTAGTTCCTTCATCTCAAACTCAAAAGTTTTCCATTAGTACTCAGCTAGTAACCTAGTCATCTTATTAACCACCTTAAGACAAAGCTTATACCCATTTTATGACCAACACTTATTGATAGTACCATAATATCTAATATAACTTGTTTTGTTCAGAAACTGGTTTATTTTATCAGGAAACAAATAGGATTTTCTCAAATATTTTCAGAGGTTCATTTACAAAGTATCTATTTCAGTTTTATCCAAAAAGTGTTTCCTCCATCTGTCATTTTTTATAAGCAATAGAAGTAAATAGAGTGTATGGTTTCTAAAAATTTATATCAGTGGTTGGATAAATCCTACAGATCTATCTGGTTCAGAAGGCAACTGAAAATACTATTTACATGAGATGCCTTTAATACTCATTTAATTCATTGCTTAAACTGGAACCTTACCTTGCTACTGGTCTTTTATTTAAACTGGCATAAAATAGTCTAACATTTAAAAACAAAGAAAATCCATGTGTTCATCCTCTGCAACTCCCAAGAAAAATTTAGTTTAAATTACTCACAAATTCTAATTTTATCCTGGTATAACCCTAGGGGATGTATAACTAAATAGTGTTTAATATAGCTATGAAGAATCTACAAAAAACTCATCCCTTATGTTTTGCAACTAATCTGTAAAGTGCCATGCTGATTTTCTATTAACATAGAGGATGTCTAATTTAACTCTTCTAATTATATGCTTGTTGCTAACTAGATGAAATTTGGGAACTAGTGATTTTTACTACTTTATCCATCACCCCATTTGGTAAGAATAAGGGTCTTTGTGGTAATTTTGCATTTATAATAATAGTTGGGACTATTGTCCTAGCTAGCAAAATGGAATGGACTATTTTCAATTCTATATGCTAAATGTCTAGATGACCCCCAGGACCTATCACCAATAGCAAAGTCTCAAAGCTGGTACCTAGGTAGGGATTTCCCTTCCCTTGCTGTTATGACTTTAAGAAACCTTGGGGAAATCTCCATGATTGTAGCAAAGAATGCCACTGCCCAATTGGAGGGTTTTATTTTCTGGGTTTAAGGAGGGAAAACTCAACTTGTAACTTCTGAGTTGGGGACAAGTTTCTGATACCATTTACAATCTCTTCCACTGCTGCCTCACAGAATAAGTACCATAGCTATTCACTCAATATAAAATGTAGAAGATGTGTCTAGAAGAATTCTGGTAAGGTCCTCTATATTTCCCTTCTGTCTCAATAAGGGGGGGGGGGGGGATGAAGTTTCCTTGACAAGATTAATTCCTGCTAAGAATAAAACCTTTGTTCTGACTTTATATTGCTGATATCACCTTGATAAATTGTAAACCAGATTAATCCTAGGTATGCCTTGGCCTACTGACACCATATTGGGGATTTAAGGCTGATTCAAACAAAACCTTGGTTTTTGTCTATAAAAGGAGTTCTAGAGGACATGGGCTAGAAAGAAATAGTTGGAAGATGTCTACACCTATAAAATATACTTAACTCCCTGAAGGGAGGGCATATGATCCTTCCAGGGAAGGATGCAGGCCTACTGAAGGAAGAACCGTTTAGTCTCAAAATGCAAGTGGATAGAGGAATTGGGAGGACAATGAGGAATAGCTGTGTCAAATTGAAATCCACCCAGAGGAGGAATTATGAAACAATATCAAAGTTCTGGTTCCAGAAAGAACCAGACTGGAGGAACAGCAAAGGATAGAACTATGATGTAAAGGAATAAATCAGAGTCCTATCTCTAGTTCTATAGCACCTGTGCTCAAAATCCACTTCTGCTGCTAAAGATGTGTGTGACTTTGGGCAAATTAAGCTCCGTGAGCCTCACTTTCCTTGTCTAAAAAATAAAGAAGTTAAATTCTAAGACCTCCAAAAGGTCTCTTTTATACCATATAATTTTTCTCTAAATAAATAAACATGATATTCCTGGGGGGGGGGGGTGGCAGTGGTGGATTCTGGCTAGGAACATAAACCAAAATAAAAAGGGAATAACTCTGGAGAAATTCTCAAAAATTAACCCAATCTTTGTGAGTCCAGAATTAAGGTTCTGAGCCACAGGTTTATATAAACCTCATGTTCTATACAATCATTTGAGCTTAATTCAACCTTACAGTTGAAAGCACTCTATGACTTTTCACTCATTCATTGATCCATTAATTTATTCAGTCAGATTAGTGATGATAGAACTCTATCTCTAAATTTTAAAAAAATGCCTCAAAAAAGGAAATATATTGTACTGTAATATATAAAGTTACTCTCTGTAATTCTTGAAAGTACAGTACACTTAAAGGATCTGTAATTTTATCTCTGTACTTCAGTGGATACAGAACTCTACCCTTCCATGCTTTAGTAATCGGTCTAATGAGTTGATGGACAAAACATTAGAAGAACTATTAAATGGCTAACCATTTAATGATTAACTTAAGCTAGCCATTAGAAAACAGTTCATCAGTTCATTCATTGATAATTGTTATTTTTTATAACTTTCATTTATATAGCATTTTTTACATTATTTTATTTGTTCTTTGATTTAAAAGTTAGCTTGTTCTTTACTTACTTGGAACTCAGTCTGCTGCTTAGAAATCACTTTCTAGTTCTGTGAGAAATCCAGTCCCAGTTCATTCACTAGCTATGTGATTCTGAGAAAATAATATAACCTTTTCTGTCTCAGTTTCCTCATTCATAAAACAGAGATAATAATACTTCACTAGATACCTCACAGAGTGAGTTAATTTCATCCCAGATAATATATTTTCTTTGATAAATTCAAGAACACAAAAATGGCCCTCCAAAATTCTTGTTCAATGATAAGAAATAGCATAAGCATTTGGCTTATTTACTTTTGGTATTTTTGTTTGTAATAATAACAATAAAAATACTCCAATCCAAAGAAGAATCAGATTAAAGGATGTCATCAGGGATGTGTAACTAAATAAAAATATGTGATAAAAGCTAGATTGGACAACTCAAGTGCTCCATTATACTGTTGAGAAAGGTGCCTAACACAGTGAGATGACCCACTTTGGAAAATCTTTGTGGGGGGACATAAACAAGAGATGTACAATATTGTAGGCATGTATGCTTTGTAATTTGTCTCATTGAAGAGGATTAAGATCAATGAAATCATAGCTCCATTTTAATAAGACCTATGCTTTTTATTTATTTGTTGTGGTTCAGTCATTTTTGTTATGTCTGACTCTTCTCTTGGTGACCCCATCTGGCGTTTTCTTGGCAAAGATACTAGAATAGTTTGTCATTTCCTTCTCCAACACATTTTCCAGATGAAAAAACAGAGCCAGGCAAGATAAAGTGGCTTGCTGAAGATCACATACCTAATTAGGGTGGTAAGGTCATATTTGAACTCAGGCCTTTGTGACTCTGGGCCCAGAGCTCTATCCACTACTCCACCTAGTTGCTCCCTATTTATTTATATATTTGTGTTATTTTAATAATAATCTACATTTCTAGAGTTCATTATGGCTGACAATGAATGTCTCCCCAGACAACCCCATGAAATACTTTGGCATTAAATATTTCCATTTTATAGATAAAGAAACTGAGATTCATTTAGCTAGAGTAAGTGACTGAATTATCCATGCTTAATTCATTAAAAGGCAGACTTCCTGACTCCAAGTTCAGCAGGCTTTCACATTTTTAGTCTCTGAAGGTGTTTTAAACAAATGAAATCTATTTCATATAGAACATTTTAGAGAGAAAAATGTTCTAAAGCATCTCAGAGGCAGTATAACAGTCTACCCAATTTTTTAAAAATCACCTCTATATAGGCAGTGTGAGTTAGACATGAGACAAATTTCAGTGGCATTACTGCGAACATGAAGAAGATTTTTTGGCTCCAGACTATCCAGATTAATAAACTATACTGAACAATGTCACCAAATAATTCCTCAATTCTCCACTTCGACTGTGTAGACACCATCTGTATTGCCATGGAGCTTAAGCAAAATTGGGTCTGAGAGCATTTATGCCTGAGAAATTCTATGGCATTGGAGTATCAAAGGCCATTGTCCTTAAGAAATCCTTCTGAAACTCTATAGGTTTTAGGAGGGCTGGGATTAACTTCCCTTTAAACCACAAACCCAATCCAGAGAATAAAAATCAACAAACAAAGCACAACATTTCTTAAAAAGGAATACATTATCCATTGTCTGTATAAATTTGATGTTAAGCAATGAAATTCAAGATGAAGGTTTAAATTGAAAGATAACTGTATCATACATGACAGACATTTTAAAACCTGACAAAAGCAAGGGAATTCTTGAATGAAGGACATACCATCATGTTGAACATTGAATTGCAGGCTTACTTGCAATCTCTGACCAATGTTAAAATACTTCTCTACCTATGATCTTTCATAAGTAAATACTAAGATTTCAATTTCAGGTTAAAGAGAGAGATCATAGGATATAGGGCTAGAAGGACCTTTAGATAACACCTAATCTAGGGCCTCTTTACACAGATGAGGAAACTAAGACTCAGAGATCAAATAACTTGCCCAAAGTCAGAACTATTCACATGGTCCCAAAGCAAAGTTTACCCTTTGTCCAATAAACAGAGATCAGAACCCCTTGGGCTGCTTCTCTCTTTAAACACCACATTTACCACAGCAACTTGTGCATTGTTGGCAATCGAAATTAGGTCACAACATCTAGATATGAGGTTTTATGATTCTGACACTACTATAGTCACTGAGACGTTCCCTAGAGATTTTTTTCAGACATAATACTAGAAATCAGACTAAAGAGATTGTCAAGAAATCCCTTGGAGAAAAAGTATTGCCAAAGAGAAGAAGATGGTTCCACTTTATTTTGTTGTAAAGCAAAAAAAGAAAGAAAGAAAAAAAGTCAGTCTCACTAGAATACATGGACCTACTTTTCTTCAAGAAATTCAGGGGCCCCTGAAATATTAAAACAGTAAACAAAACCCATATTATGGTTTTTGAACATTTTGAAACTACCTTCAATGAAATGTTTTTCTGGTATTTTCTGGTATTATTTCATGACTTCTATATTTTCAAGCCAGAGGAAAATAATTCTAAAAGGAAGAAACTACTAATGGGACTCATTTTTATTTTATTTTTGAAAACCCATTGAAAGATATCTTTAAAATATTCATGAAGGCATCTTAGTGAGTAAACTTTTAAAAAGTCTCTGGAAAATATTATTTAATTCTTATCAAAGTACCTATAAACATATACACACATTTTGACAGATTTTCTTGGTCATGTTATTTTTCAATTGCATAACTCACTGATGATATGAGCAGAGAATCTTTTTTCTTCTTTGAATTAAAAAAATTAATGTGGTAGGATTCTTTTTTTGTATCATGACAAAACCAAGTATATCATGACTATAGTGGTACATACTGATTGAAATCTGGAATAGAAAGAATGCTAGACTTGTAGTCAGAGGTGCTGGTCTCAAAAACCAACTTTGTTACTGCTTGTGTTATTTTACTTCCCTGGACTACACTGTCCTATCTTCATCTGTAAAATGAGGGTTTTGGACTAGATGTCCTTTGAGCTCCTTTCCAGCTTGATCTTAAGAAGCCTGGTCAAGAATTAAATGGTTATACTAAGGAATCTGAAGAAATATAACTTTAAAATGTTAAAACATTCTTAGAGGCAATGAGATTCAAGAGAAAGAGTGCTGCCTGAAGTTAAAGGGTCTGGTTCAAATTCTTCCTCTGATGCCAACTACTTGTGTGATCTTGGATTTTAGTTTCCTTGTATGTAAAATGAGGGGGTTGGACTAAGTGATCTCTGAGGTCCCTTCTAGCTCTGGATCAGGATTATATAAACTAGAGCCAGAGTCATTGCTTCATAGTTACTGATTATTTACTGTTTAGAGTGCTATCTGCAAGCCAAATAGATTAAAATTTAAGTCTTTAATTAATGATACTTTTGCTCCTTGTCATCCTATTTCTTTACCTCTCTACTTGACTCAGTGGAATTGGGCATCATATTTTTTTTAACAGGAAAAGAATTTATTTTTTTCAAAAGCATAAATCACTCTATGAAAATCTTTAACAAGAGCCAAATAATAGTTCAGACTGCAGTTTATGTTGAAGAAATAAAAATAAAAGGTTGCAATAAAGAAATAATAGAAGGGTAGCAACCATTTGATTATAAAGATGACATGGGATTTTAATTATTTTCTCAGGGCAGCAAGTTATCTTCATTAAATTTTACATCATTTGTAAATGAAGTATCTTTTTGAGAACATACCTGACAGGTATGAATTGTTAAAAGCAAAAATTACCTTTTTGGAGTTTATTAAGAAAAGGAGGAGGGTATTTCATAGACATGTTTTGTGTATTAAAAAAAGGTTTGTTTAAAGCATCCAAGAGCCTACGGTTTTAGCAAACTATATGCTAGCATATGGATGAGATACCCAAAGATGTCTCCTTAGAAAGAATGATAAAAAATGTTCAATAATCAGGAAAAAGAAGAATGGGGCAGGAAAAGAAAAGATGTCATTTGGACATTAAAAGTACACTTTCTTTCCTGTCCATATTGACTATAGCTTTAAAGCACAGTGAAGATATCAAGAAAGAAGATTCCCTTTTGCTTAAAACTTCTCCCAAATTCAACACCTTTCTCTAGTTCTCCTTCAAAGCCCTTTCATAGTGGGGGCAGGGGAATGGATAGCACTCTCAGTAAATTGTTATAAGATTCTCATCTAAAATAACAGAAGAATTCATAGAAATCAGCAGGTTTAAAATTCAGAAAGTCTTAATGCATACACAAGGAACAATATCAGAAAACAAACTCAAGCATTGGTTCTCTAGAGTTGATAAAGTGGTTCAGAGTCCTTCATTTAGCTAGATCCTAAGCTTATGAAGTTAATTAATTGTCACATATTTTCTCTAAAGAATATTGACACTCCCTTCAGCTTGTAGAAGTGGAGGGTTCTTTGCCACTATCCTTTTTATCTGCCATGTTGTCTCTGATGGAACCTCTAGCTTGTGAACCTAGCTTTCCCTACAATATTAAAGTGATCTCTATATTGATAAACTCAACAAGTTCTGATGTCCTAATACCCCATAATGAGGAAACTATCTATCAACTGTCATGTATACATGTCAGTATACATACAACCTCCACATTTGTTGCAGATTATTGGACATTGACTCATTGTCATAAAATTACATTCATTCATCTAAAACATCCATTGATGGTCTACTAGTACAATGAATTATGGGGGTATAAATTGAAGCATACACACACACACACACATATATATATATACACATACAGATAGCAGACATTGAAATCTTTCTCTGCAGCTAAAAAGGATTAGATTAGATTAGAAATTCCACTCCTTAACTTTATTTGCTGCTATTTATTCTTGGCTAAGGACACTATAACAAACTATATAGGTGTTACCAGGCAAGATGGGTGGAAAGAGGCCAAAAAGCTTAAGTACGGAAAAATTCAGAAAGATAAAGAAAAAGAATTATCTTGAATGTAAAGTTAGAAGTGTTAAGGTAGTTTGAGGCTACAGAAAAAACCTAGCCAAATGGCAAAATCTTCAAGGCTTATTGCTTCTGAAGTAGGAGGGTTTATGTGAGACACAAGTGGGCATATGATCAGGCTTTCTGCTACTCATTAGCATGACACAAGATTTCTCCAATAGTTCACAATGGAAACACCCTATTCATGTTATTGGAGGAGGAGGTGAGGAAATAGCTTTAATATTCCAAAGTACTGATCAACATATTTATATAATAGATTTTTTTTCCTTTTAATATAATTAGTCTTGAATTTTCCAATGTGGTAAAGTGGAAAGAATACTGGATCTTGGGTCAGAGACCTCGGGTTTGAATTTAGGCATTGCTACTTATTATCTGTGTAACCTTGGACAAGTCATTTAACCTCTCTGGGTTTACATTTCCTCATCTGTAAGATAAGGGGGTTGGCCATGGTAACCTTAGGTCCCTTCCATTCTAGAGCTATGATCCTATGATTCTTATCACACTCCTATAGTCCACAAATGTTGAGCTGGAAGGGCCCTTAAGAGATCACGCAGTGCAATTCCCTCCTGTTCAAGACGAGGACAAAAAAGCTCAGAGAAAGTAGAGACCTGTGCAAAGTATGAATCCAGGTCTTCTGATTCTAAACTTGGAAGCCCATCCCACTCTGAAACTGCTTTGACTGTGACTTAATACTATCAGAGTTCAATTTTGAATGCAATTCAATCAGAAAGTAAATTTTTCAGGTAAAATTATTTCTCATTTTATAGTGAAAGTTGATTAGAAAATGCATTTTCCTTTTTTTCCTAGTAAATTTTGCCCCAAAGCTTTTTGTTCATTAAATGAGGGATAGCTATATAAGAAAATATTATGTCATGCTTAGAAAGAACATGACAAAATGGTTTATAAAAACAAGAAAAAAAATATGGCATTGCTTCTTAATCCTGGGTCCATAGTCCTCCTGGACATATTTCAGAATATGTGAACTTGGATGGAAAAAATCATCCTATATCTTTATTTTCACTAACCTCTACTTGAAATTTAGCATCATTTCAATTATTTAATATCATTATTCTGAGAAGGGGGTTCATAAGTCTCATCATCCTGCCAAAGAGATCCATGGCACACACACACAAAAGATTAAGAACCTCTTATTTGCTATTTTACTTTTAAATTACCTGATTATAATGGTGAATGAATTCAGCCTCTGGATGAACCCTAGTCCTGGCCCCATCATGTCTTAACCATAGAACAAGCAAATTGTTCCTCAACTGTGAATCAAGGCAAAAATGTCCCCAAGGCAAAGTCCCACATGACTACATGGTGGTCAGGTTAGTTCTGATACATTCCTGTACTAATGGTCTATGGAATAGTGAAACGAGGACAAATTAGGGCTCTATACTTCTTGACCCTTGAAGACTTGCAGGTGGCCCTATTTCATCTCAGAAGAATGGTCACTCAACTTACAACCAAAAGGAAATATTTCTTCTTCTTTCCTCTCTCATATATACCTGTGTAGGGATTACTCTTCCATGACTTTTGCAACAGTATTTCCTGACCTTTATCTCAGCAAATACTTTCGAAGAATATTCTTCCCCCAATATAACATGTAGCAAAATGTGGTTAGCAATAACTGAAATTGTACTCTACATTGTAAACTCTTTAAGGGTACCATATATATGTATATATATAGAGAGAGATGATAGAGTTGGAGATAGAAATAGAGATAAAAGAAGAAGAGAGCTATCCTAATATACTGCCAAATATTCAGGGGACATTCAGTGCATATCACTTGATTAAGGTAATGGTTATAAAATATGATTATAAGGAAAATATCAGTTAATAGGGCCATTTATATAAAAAGATAGCCAGAGAACAGGAGACTTAGGATCTTAGAGAATTTCTTTTTTTTCTTTCAGTTAGGAAAATTATTCTTATGCATTAACAATAAAAGTCATCTTCTTAGAAATATGCACCAACATTATTTTTCCCATAGAAATTTAGATGCATGATTGGCTTATAATCTACAACATGGAATTTGGATGAAGCCCAAAGTTACTCCAAACAACTAGCAAGCTTGAGCAAACCACTAAGGAGAATGTCAGATATGAAGTGTGAGAACCACAGAGAGGAAAGGCTACAAAGGTTAACCCCTTGCTTAAGCTTGGTTTGACTTGGATTTCTCGCTAACTTTGTTAATATATTGTAACCAAAATCCATAATAAAATCTAAAAACACATTTGTAATATTGTTCAAAATGGAACTAAGTGTTATCTGAATCATTATTTCACCCAAATTTGTACTTTTCTAAAGATGATTAATAACAGTAAAGAATAACTGGTAGTTATATAGTACTTCACAATTTACAAAGCACTTTTTTCAAAATAACACTGAGAGGGGCATCTGGGTGGCTCAGTGGATTGAGAGCCAGGCCTAAAGACAGGAAGTCCTAGGTTCAACTCTGGTCTCAGATACTTCCTAGCTGTGTGACCCTGGTGAAGTCACGTAATCCCCATTGCTTAGTTAAAAAAGACAAAATCTCTGAGTTTTTTTTTAATCCTTAGAATATTAAAAGTTTTTTGAATACTTGACAGTATTTCCTAACTGAGGCAACTTACTTAGCCTCTACGAGACTCAGTTTCCTTATCTGTCAAGTGAAGAGGCAGTTCTAAATGACTCAACATCTCTTCCAACTCAATCAAATATCATTACAATGTGTCTTTTCTCAGTCCTGTTGATTGAGTGTATTTATGGTTATAAATATCTACAGAAGTATTACAGAATTTTAAATTTACAAAAATTATTAATGTGGACCTGGATGCTATATAAATAAAAATCATATAAACTACTATTTTTTATTTAACAAGAAAATTATCAAGCATTGACTGGATGCTTTCAATGCTCAAAAACTATCTGAAAATGATACTGTTATTGAGTTTTATCTAGTGTTGAAAAATTGTAAACGTAGTGCCCATTTGAGGTCTTCTAGTTTGCAGAACTACTTGGGAAAACAAAATATTGCTATAGTTTTAATGGGGATTTCTATTTATCCAATTTACAGTGAATTTTAGTCTTTATGAAATTTATAGGAAATTGAGCTACTGTGCTCTTTATTCAAAAGAATACCCACTTTCTTAAGCAGGCAGCATTTTCCAACTGTAGCCTGGTCTCTTGGCCACTAAGGATTCAATAGATAGTCTGTTTTTGACATTTGGTAGGAAGACAGTTTATAAAAAGAATCACAGGAATGGAAAATGTGTACTTCAAACATCTAAATCCAGAGGGATAAAGGTCTGTCTTTAAAGAATTCTCAAGAAGGAGACTCTATTACTCCTTGTAATACCTAATGTTTATTAACTTATCCTCATATTTCCCACTGGGTATATAATACAATTTTAGCACTCCTTTCTTCCTTCTTTCCTTCCTTCCTTCCTTCCTTTTCTCCTTCCTTCTTACCTTCCTTCCTTCCCTTTTCCCTTTTTTTGGAGATAGCATTTATGAACAGAGGTAAGTAAACCAACACCAGTAAATTAATTTTATAATTTTTTTGCATTCTTTTGTTTCTCTAAAAAGTTTCAAGATTAGAAATGAATGCATACTTTTGAAACTATAACAAAATGTCTGCCATCTAGTATGGTAAAAGAATAGAGAGCTTTATTAAAGACTTATTCTGGTTAATGGAATGAACGTATATATATATATATATATATAATATGAATTGTGAATTTTCAAACAAATGTGATATAAAATACAATTAACATTTAAACTATCCTGAAGATGATTTAATTATTTTTTTATGATACAAAAGAAACTTCAGGATTTTGGGATATCATCTTGGGGTCAACATAATGAATGTCAATTATCATTATGCTTAGCTGAAGAACGGGATAGCCAAATAAGAGAGATTTGTAATTCATTTAAATAAGGAGTAACAGAGACTTAACTGCACTAAGAACAAACACCAGACCTTATATTTAGTAAACAGGACAGTGTGATATTATTCCTACCATTTTTAATAGCTTTAATCTCTTTTGCCAGCTCCTCCTACCTTCAGACAACAAGGTCAAAAACTAAGGAATAAAGAACACTATAGCCATTCATATGCCAAAATGACAAAAATTGCTATTGATGCCTAAAACAAAAATACTGAGACACCAAGACATTATTCATCGTAACCAGCCTTGGAAATTTGAGAAAGAAAATGAATACTTAAAAAAAAATAAAGTACACAAACACAACAGAACCATAAGGCACAGGAATGCAAACATAGAATCATTGAGCTAGAAGAGACCTGTGAGATAATCTGGCCCAATTTTCATTTGACAGAAAAGGAACCTAAATCTGAAGTAGAATAAGGAAACTGCCAATGGTCCTACAACAACTAAAGAGGTGAAGAACTAAGAACAGACAGCCAGCATTTAAGTTCAGTGCCTTGGCCATTGTTAAAGGACAATGGAATCAGGTTTTTCATATGTTGCTCTTATAAATCCATATATTTGAAGATAAAATATAATTAATTATAATATATGGAAAATCATCAACAAAAGTATGATTCTGTGCCTATTACCCAGAATCATTCATAGATCATTAGAAATGAAAGGGACAGAACACATGGTTAGGTCAGGGGATAGAGTGCCAGACCTAGAATGGAGAGGACCTGAGTTCAAATCTGCCCTCAGACATGTCCTAGCTATGTGACCCTGAGCAAGTCATTTAACTTTGATTGCCTAGCCCTTATCGCTCTTGTATCTTAGCATTGTTAATAAGACAGATGGTAAAGATTAAAAAAAAACAGAAAGAAAGAAGAAAAAGAAATTAAAGAGAACTTAGATCTGATCTGATCCAATGCCTTTATCTTACATAGTCAAAGACTATATAAAATGCCCAAAGATGCCCAGAGAGGTCAAACAACTTACTTAAATTCATACACCTAACTAGTGCTAGAGCTAGGACCTGAACCCAGATTTTTCCCAGCTCCTAATAAAACTAATTTCCTATTATAATATTCTATATTGAAAGATTTCAGATTGCTTTTATCTATATTATACTGTCAAAGTTCATATTGTCATAACGATGGAACATGGGTTAAATGAATGTTTAATGCATCATGTAAACAATTTAATATTTTAAGTGATTTCTCTTAGTATTTCCCTATTACATTTATATTTCAATTATTTTATTTTATGCCCAAAATGTATGTACCATTATAAATCTTCTAAGTTATATATATAAATTAAGAGGGCATATGTTATATATATACATATATATTTATGTATATATTTATACACAGACACACATATATGTTAGCTCCCATCATAACTAACAGCATTGCTACAAAAAACTTGTGAATAAATAAAAGATTTTTGAACCTCAACTGATTCTATATTTCAGTATCCTTAAAGAAATATTTTATAAATAAAATTTGAGTATTTAAATAGCCTCTTGAGGTTTCATTATAAAGAGATCTGACCCCAAAATATATATACTCAATATATATAGAATTTTTTCAAGCTAATTCAATTTTTAAATCCATTAACCCACTTTAAAAGGAGAAAGTAAAATTCTGTGGCCAATAAAATAAGTCAATGCATTTTATCTCAACTTCCTAAAACTGATCTGTACAATATAATATACTTCTTAAACTCTAAATAAAGAATAGTCTGACCAAGAAAGTGGGGATAGGGAGAAGGAACGTCTCCCAAAAGTAGAAACATTTTAAATGATACACTTTAAGTTTCATATCAGATTTCTCTTATCATCATTGGAAGACTTGCATCACTAAAGAAATTTGGAAGATACATTTGAAAGGAGAAATAGATTTCTATGCTATAATCATCTTTGATATAAAAACAATTTTTAAAATAAAATACAAAGCAAAAGTTTTCTATTATAGAGACAAATAAAATTGCTGTTAATCCATTTTTCACCAACATAGTACCAATTCCTAGAAACATTTTTGGTTGAAGAAGAGAGGAGGAATTGAGAGGACAAGGGGGAGGGACAGGTTAAAAGAAAGGGTAGTGATGGGAAATCATACCATAGGTTAACTATTGTTACCAGGCAAAGTAAAGATAATGAGGTAAAAAATAGAACATGTGTACTACAATGTATAGTAACATAAAGCTGTGTTTGATGCTCTAGAGGGCTTCAACAAGTACTGTATAGCCAAAAATCAATTGAAAAATCAGCATGATAACAGAGCATGAGTTGCCCTATAATAGCCTTAAGACCCCCAAGGCTATGCAAGTCCCTTTCATCTGCCACACTGCACTGACTCAAGGGGAACCCCACTTCCCCTCCCTGTGTAGTAGGGGCGCATCTGTATCTCTTACCTATTGCTTTTACCTTCCATCCTAAGAATAGCTGACAGGACTAGTGATTTTTTTTCTTCTGAAACATTTGAAATAGTACTTTTTTTTTTTGTAAAAAATCTTTTATTCTTTCTCTCCTCTTGACATTTTCCCTTCAAATAAATCTACTGTGTAACATCAACCTTAAAATATTTCCCCTGGAACTAAATGAAGGTCAACTCATTCTATGAATAACCATCAATAAGTAATATTTATTTTATAGTTTAGATGCATTTAACTTAGGTTATTAAGCTCTCCCTTGTTAAAACTCAGTTAAGGCTTTATGCAAAGTCCAGAATGCAAGCAATTAATTATACTGTTGTAAAATAAATGTATGCATATATGTATTCCACTCACAGATTTAATTTCAATATTTCTTCAATCATTTCCTCATGATGTCTGGTTTCTATTGAATTTACACTACTATTTGGCATTTGGTACAACCCCCCAAAGATAAGATACATCTGTCCCCTATTCACAGATCTTGGCATTTTTACCTTAACTCAATCGTGAAATGATTGGCTGAAAAGAACATTACCTTTCTCATTAAATGGATATCTTCACAATAAGAACAACTCATTTTCAACTTTTGAAATTAAAATAAGGCATAAAAAAGCCTGCCTCAATAGTAACATATCAGAACTTAAGGAGGACATAGACCCCTATCAGTGTGAAGGAAGGAAGAGCTAATTGGGAGTTAGATTCTCTGTGATTATCAGCTTGTTTATGGGAAGGGAGTACTCTTCTGAATGGTCCTGTTAAATTCATCCTTGATTGTGGTATTAAAACTAGATCTGATTTCCACTCCTATATCCAACCTCCTTAACCACCTCTTTCCCCCCTCCCCCAATCCACTTCCACCCCTAAACTATTTTGTTTGGTTTTAAAGGCTTGTTCACTGTTTTCAAAGAATGACAGTGTTTTTTTTTTCCCCTCATGCTTTGATTTTCTCCAGTTTCAAGGAAAATTAATCAGTTGCACAAGCCAGTTGTCAGATCCCTCTTCCCTCATGGCAGAAAGCACACACGCGTGCGTGCGTGCATGCGTGCACACACACATCTTCATTATCTACTATAAGAATAAATTTTAGTAATTCTTCCCCATGTCAATATGAACATTAGACTGACCCAATTAATATGAAATGCTTCTATGCTGCTGGGAACAGACAGTGCTACAGAAAGAACCATTCACACAACCTGTTCATGATTATGGGCCATAAGGACACAAAGATGGCATAGACATTTGTGGACCATCTGAATTCTTATACGGAGAATGGGAGGGGGGATTGGGTAGGGAGAGGAAGGATGCTAGCTGACTGTCGCGGGTCATGTTTTTTAATCCAGAGTATTGGACATGTAACACAGCAACAAGAGCTGATCATTTTGTTTAATCACCTTTTGGATCTTTGCCAGATGGTCTCTATTGAGAGTGCTGCAAACAGAGAGAGATGAACGGCATCTAACATGCCACTAGAGCTTTCCCGTAAACGTCTGAGAACTGAATCCAACAAGAATTTAGTCTCAGAGCAGAAAGGGATACATTTAAAAACTATGTGCATTAACTATACTTTTCCCCATAGAATCCTCACTTGGCATGAATAATTTACCCACTCTTATGCTAATGGGATCATGAAAGTATCCCTCTGTCTTTAGTGCAGCTATTCTCAGCTTTCAGTAATTACCCCACCCAGTGAAAATAACATGGCTTCTGCATTTGAACGGCCTACTAGTACCTGACAATTAGAAAGATTGTGTCTGACAGGGGAAAGGTCCAGAAATGGGCACAGGATCCCTAGTAGCCAAAGGAGGAGAACAGATAAAAAACAAAGATAGAAGTTAGACATGGGAGAAATGGAAAGAAATTAAGAAAAGATTGTAAAGAGGAAAAAAATTGTCAACCTTTTTTTTTTTAAACTCCTTGTCATCAATGGAACATTAAAAGGAAAAAGCTGTTCCTTTCCCCACTACTACCCCCTAAAAAGGAAATGTATTATCAGAGTACTTCTGAAAGACACAACTAACTAAATCTGCAAGGAATGAACTGATGATTTTTAAGGAGTACATCTGCTTTAAGCAAGTGGACTTGGTTACAAAATCATTTAGAAGTGTCTTTTAATGTCTCAAAATTTTTTAATCTAAATGTTGGAAAGTCCATTGGCTCTTTGGTTAAAAAAGGAAACAACCCCCAAAACCCTGTTTCAAAGAACTCATCTTTGACCTCTGTCCACAAAACTCCATACTAGGTAGTTCACTGTGTAAAAATTATCAGGCTAAAACATCTGGGAAAGAAAGCTATGAAACAGCAGGGAACGTGGCTGGTTTATTGTTTATCTTTTGTTTATGAGGCAGTATTCAAGTTTAATTACTACTCTAAATTAAACTCTAACTGGCATCAGGAGACATCCCTTTACATGACTAAGTTTAAAAAAAAAAAAGCCCAGAGATTCCATCACTAGATTTTTCAACTAAGTTAATGAAAACAGGAAAAAATCAGTCAAAATTAGCAACAACTCCAGAAAGCATTTAACTACTTACATGTTCTTAGACCATTTAATTATCAGTGTTTTATTTTATTTCTAACAGCTATGACTATAATTTTCCAAGAGAAGCACCAGAAAATATTTGGTGGTCTGTCCAAAAGAAAAAGTAAGAGATCCTTATCTCTTTTATATGAAGAGAGATGTGGGGTAGTGGGGGGATAAGGGTGGGGGTGGTGAAAGAATGCAAATTTCAGCATTCTATATCCCAACACTATTATTCACTTATTTTCTTGAATAATAATTTTGGTCCAAATAGGAATAGATAGAAGAAAAAATAATTTACTATATCATTATAGTAAGTGACCAGCTTTGGATGAACTTAGCTGTAGGAAAAATAAAAGTTAAAAGCAACTAGCAAAAGATTATGCCAGATGGCATCTGTCATATTGTATTTAGGGTTATTTTAAAGAGATTCCTACCACTATGAAAACATTCCATTGACAGAGTTTTCTTAGGATGAATAAGAAATCCCACTAGAACATATTCAGGGCACATATAAGTGTTTTTTAATAGCCGGTATGTTTTCAGAGGAAAGGAAAAAAAAAATCCTTATTTCATTTTTTTTATCTATAGAACTTGAGTTAAGAGCTAAGCTACATTTTAGAAAAATTTGGAAGCTCACTCACCTCTCAGTCTTAAAATTCCTTAAAATGAGGAATGTTTGAAGATTTCAACGGTATGACAAGAAAACTGTACGATAAATAAATATATAAAAGATTTACTACAAATGTCTTGCCCCATTGACCGGATGATAGATAGATCCATAAATGGTTGGTGTGGGGTGACAATGGGTGGTGGGGTGGGGAGGGATGTACTGGCTCATATAATACTGTATATTGAAAGAAAAGAGATGGGTGGGTGCTTAAATGTTAACGTATTGAGGCTAAACTGGATCTGGCAACAGTATGGTTAATGTGCGTGTGGCGTGCAGTGTGAGCTCAGCAGTTACTGGGCCAACTGTCTCGGTATTTCTGGGAATCCTGCCTATTCACAGTGCAGGGATTGTTCAATTGCTGCAAAATGTACAAAATGAATTTTACAAAAATGAATTGTAAGGAAGGCCCCATTACAACGATTTTACAGCAAAGATGTCAACATCAATTTTTCTTTCATGCATAGCTAATGATTAAAACAGCATATTCCATTTGCCTAAGACAATTTATTTCATATTGGCACATCAAAATATTGAAATACAAAGTTATCTTTACTCTACCCTTTTTATTCATTGCTGCTGAACCCACACCATTGTTCAAACCAGGAAAAATAAAACAAACTTGGCACAAAATACTTAAAACAAAGGCTCATCAATATTCTCCAATTTGTCAACATCTCAATTACAGCAGTGGAAAAAATGTAAATTTCATGTGCTCTAAACACTGAGGGGTCTATTCTCCTGCCAATTCACATGCATAACTCCCATCAACGTTAATGGGAGTTACACATACACATCAATAATAATAATAATACTTTGTACATATATCGTGCCTTTCATCCAAGACTCTCAGAGTACTCTGTGAACAAGGGGCCTGCTTTAAAGTCCTTGCTCAGTCAAAACAACCAATGAAGGATAATGGAGCTAATACTGAAAGAGTCCCAAGTATTAACAACCCAATTTTGCTGGTAGGGAACCAGAGACAAAGAGGAAAAGTGACTTCCCAGGGCCTGGAATAAGTGGTCAGAAGCCTAGTTCTGTCTCTGAAAGGCTAGATTTCTTTCTACACTCTAAATAGTTAATAAGTCAAATTGTCTAACTAACCTTCTTTAAGCAAGACAAGTCACTAGATGCAGAGAGGCTGTATGGGTCTTAAAATGATGCACTTCCACTGGGACTTTATATGCTAGAAAGTTTCTTTCTTTCTCCCCCCCACCCCAGTTTTGAAAATGTGAGCTTTTTTCCTTTCAATTTCTTGTAAGAGCATGGAGTCTAGGGGTGGGGTGGGGGGTGGGGAAAGATGACCTTTCACCTGTGTAACCATAGCTCTTTCACTATCAGGTCATAAAATGAGGTATTTTGAGGTTACAAATGAGAGATATGCATTCAATCGATATAGTAAGAACATTCAAAAGAATAATACAGCATCATAAATGCACGTATTGTTTTATAACATATGGCTATTAAAGTTTAATTTAAAATGTGTATGAAAACATTGTATTTAGTACAATTCATTCTCATTTTTTTCTGTTTATCATAATTTGTTTTGAAACTGAATCATTTTGCAGATTCCCATATGCCTGTTGTGCTAATAAATTTTGAATAACCAAAAAAAATTATTTTCTGGACTACAAATAAGACTTGCAAAGTCATACACTACAATGTTTAATACAAAGGGCCAAAAGCTCCCAACCTAAGTTTTGCATTATGCATCAACCCTAAGATTTAACCTAGGATAAACGTGTGTGATTTCAGTCAATATCTCTGTTGACTTTGCCCTGAAGCAGATAATTAATCTTTCCCACAGAAAGCCACCTTAGACAATTCTGGGGGCCAAAATAGCAAACTATTATAAAGACCCCTATTTCAGACATTTCCACTGCAATGTATAATCAAGCATGGTCTGTGTACATACACACACACACACACCAACAAAACAAAACAAAGAAACTATTGAGAATCTATCTGCTCTAGAAATGCTAAATGGCATTCTTTACTATGGCTACTTTCTTATGTCCAGCAACACTCCCAAGTGTGAAATAATTAATGTGGTGCTAAGCCAGGTATAAAATTCCCCATATCAAACTAGATTCTATTTTCTAATGTTAACACTTTCTTTAAACTATAGTATAGTAAAGATTATTGATGCCCTAGTTCTTATTCATATAAGCTACCATGTCCATATTTAAACCCACCAAGATATGATTAAAAGGAACAAAATCCTACAGGAATCAAATCTATCAGCATTGAATCAGTTGGTATGCCCCCCCCCCCAAGGCTTCTAGATTTTCGTCCTCCAGAACATAGTTGAATGTGTTACCCCCAAATAAGGGAAACAGTCAACTAAGACATGTTCAAATCTTTTATTTTCCCTGCCAAAAAAATAAATGGTTGGAATGATAAAGCTATATACCTTAGGGGTTTACACAAGTATTCTCTGCCCCAAACCCTAGGGTCTTCTCTCTCTCTCCTCCCCTTCTCTCAGCCCCCTTCCTGCTATCTCCTTTGCCATAATTCAACTAACCCAACAGAACCAGTCAGTTTTAAATTTCAGTTGGGACCTTGGTGACCTGTTAATGAATCTACAGAGAGGAGAAAAACTCACAGTGTTGAGTTATGCCTGGTGTTGCTAGCTGACTTGGAGTCAGAAATGCTTGAAGCGTTAACGTAATTGCAAGAATGTGAAAAATGAAGCGCTGGGCTCCTGAGCAAAGCGAAAGGTCAAAGCAAGCCGCACACAAAACAAGTCTCTGGAAGATGGCCTCATTAGACCATTAAATCAGCTTCTCCTTTTTCTCTCTTTTGTAGAATGTTTAGGGTGTTGTATTTAATTAATAGATAGATTTAACCCTTTCTAGCTCTGCAAATAGCTTTTATTTTAGAATGGGAGGGCAAAGGAGAAGTGGACAACACAATAAAATTGAACTTACTGAAAGTACATTGCTATGTACACATGGATCTGACTTATAATCAAGTAGTAAGTGGTTGGTGGCAGATAGCAAGTCAGTTAGACTTATGGATCAATACACCATATAGTTTAGCTTTCCCTCAGACACATTACAAACACTGCAGACACCCTCTACTAAAATCAGGAATATTTTTCACAATTTCCTACCTACTGACCTTCTTCTCTATTTCAGATCTAGATTACTTAAAAGTCTATTTAAAATTTGAATATGCTTTAACCCATTTACAAGTTAATAGCTCTTGGAAAGGAGTCTATTCCAACCACTAGCATTCTCCTAGAACAACAGTCATCCAAAGGCACACTCTAAAGCATGAAGAAGTGAAAGCATCCCTTCATACCCCTACTTAAACTGGCACACACAGGAGATGACAGCTCAAGCTATTAACCTGTCCTCTACTCAGAAGCCTATCTAATGCTTAAATATTGGGGCTATAAACATGCTCATAATAGAAATTAAATAGACCTAGAAGATCAGACACCATCCAGTGTAAAATATTTTAAAATAAAATCTATACACTTTCCTGGCCTACATTCAATAATGTATCTTCCCTTAAAATACCATTTTACCCATGGAAGAGTCATTCCTACCAAGAACTAGCTGCTCTATGTCTAGTTGGTGAGTTTGCAACAGTTAGATCTATTCTAAATTAGATTTTGTCATCCTCCCTCAACCATTGGTTTGTCTTGGCTTTTAAGGTTTGGAACTATAGTTATCAACCCAACCATTCAGGAACACTAAAATGTAAACTGGGACACATAATTTGTAGGAATTTCCAAATTAATCTCCTACTTAATGGATTCCATAGAGAGAAACTGTGTAGCACTTCAAAAGCAAATAAAAAAAGACATTTTTTTACCTCTTCTCTGCCTTATTGGCTTAATCGCTTTTATTAAAGAAGCCTTTTATAATTGATATTATAAGTTAAATTCACTGTTCATAGTATAATACAAATTTCTGAATTGCAGCTATAAAATGGGTCTATTATACTATTTATTATTTAGAACACTTAAAAACAAACTGTAGGACCAGATTTATAAAAAAAAAAAATTGGCAGAACTAATCAATTGTTTTTGCAATGTAAGGCTAAATAATTTCACTTTGAATTTTTATTTTTTAAAAGTAAAGTATGTTAAGAAAAGGAAATACTGTCTCCCTAAATTAAAGCTGATTGAACTCTCCTGACTGCTGCTTTGTGTTTACACTAAGGTATATGTACTGATATCATAAAATGTTAAAGTTATTTTAGTCATGCCTACTTTGCAGAAGGAAAATGCTTGACCTTTTACCTTGCTCACTGCTGTTGTCTCCACTTTGGGAAGCATGGCCCCCACTGGAGGGACCTGGGGTGCCTGCTGAGTGTGTTGAGGTTGCATCATCATGGTCTCTCCAAGATGAAGGATTCTGGTATCAGGATGCCAAGTAATTTTTTCCCCCAGTTTTCATTCCAGTCATAAATGAAGACCCAAGGAGCAAAGAGTTGGAAGAGGATCAAGATTGAGGAGAGAGAGAGAGAGAGAGAGAGAGAGAGAGAAACACATTAGTATTTACAAAATCAGAATTATATTATGTTGATGCCACACTAACACATTTGCATAATATAGCTTAAGTAGGTACATAGAAAAACAAAGTGGAAAAAAAGAAATTGCTTAGAAGAATTAGTAACATTTCTCTTAAGGTGTTAACCAAGGGATTCAACTTCTAAAAAGTTGGTCATATTTTCAGATAAAGTTCTTACTCTAGGTATTTTATAATCATTCTGAAATGTTTCATAGAATCCCAAACTGGAATGCTGGGAAAAAAATGGTATTAGCAACTCTTTAAAGGAGGATTCACTGAAAAATTAACTGTGACTATAGCATTTAGATGTATAAATGTATTAATTTATTACAGCTTTAATATAAAGTCTAATAAAATGAGAATACTCTGGACTAGGTAAATGGCAAGAATAGCCACTTCAACTCCATGTACTAGCCAGCCAGTAAATTTTAATTCATTGCCCACTAGTTTTATTAGAGGGGGAAATAACTATCTAAAGGGGGGAAAGTGAGGAAAATAATTATAGCTCAGTGCTACTTTTGCTGAGTGTATTCTCCTCCTGGTCCTCCTCCCCTTTCCTGATCATTCCCAATACCCTGCTGTTGCTTAAAGGAAAACAGGAATTCTAATGTACAGGAAAGGCTTTATCAGCACCACATGAAGGCAGGCAAGAGATGGAATTTCCTCTGGCAGAAAAGGAGAGTAAGAACACATGAAACAGATCAGCCTTAGGGCTGGACCTGCACAACTTGTCACCTGTATGCGACAATCTAAATTAAGCACTTGGCTGCAACTTTCAGAAGCATCCCCTCAGCAGCTCCCAAAAGAGAATCCCAACAATAATGCCAACCTTAGCAAATGATGCCCATCCCAACATAAATCAATCAATAAAGCTTCAAGCAAGCATACACATGCTATTTATACACCGTATGTAAATATTTGGAGCCATCTGAAAGTAATCTCACCAAACTGCTACTATATATAGTTCATCCATTTGATTTAAAAAAAATTTAGACAGGGTTTGGTTTCCACATCAAATCAGCATTGTAAAGTACAGAACTCAAAAGTTCTCTTGCAAGCCTAGACATAATATCTTCTTATAAAAACAACAACAACTAACAAGCTTATTTTTTCTTTGAAGAACTGTCAAAAAACTGGGAAGACAAACAGACAAAAACAAAACAAAATACTGGGAAAGAATAGTTTGGGAATTAACATGAGATTTTTTTAAATTAATTAAACTAATCCAAAAGCTTTATGGAAGGGTAATGATAGATAACTACATGAAAAAAACAGAATCCCATTACCATTAATAAGTAACAGCAAGCAGAAATGGAAACAAAGGAAATCATAGAGCAGAAGTGTCTTGAATGTACAAACTATATGAATATTATATATTATATATCTATATATTTACATTAAAAGTAGAATAGGAGAATGGAACAACAGAAGGAAATGAAATGGAAACAAAAACAAGTTTCTCCATTGCCTAGATTAAGACAGAGTTGTGCCTATGAGCTCTTCTTTTTAATCTCTGAGTTAGGAAACCACTCAAATAGCTTCAAGCTGAAGGCAAACAGCAGACAGGGGCTCTTCAGCCCTCTGTAGCCTCTTAGAGTCAGCTGTTTGCCGGATGGTAATCAGATAAAGAACTGGAAGAATTACATGAAAAGAGGAAAGAAACAATAGCCTGGCATGAGTTTAGCCCTGCAACAACATCGGGCTAGAGTCTTCCTCTTAGAAAATGTAATAACTGCAACATGTTCACCTAGGCTAATTTTTTTTTAGCGTGCACAGCAAAAGATGTTAAGTACAGTAGGCTCTTTGATTAAGGGAGCTGCTAGGAAAGCATCTTACCTCAATGAAAATTACAGTAATTAACCACTAACACTTCAGCTACATTTAAAGGCAAATGTCATCTAATCTATTATGTATTCTTTCAAATATGACCATAGCAAGCTTCCAGGTTTGAAAAATGGACAGGTTTGGAATGAATAGCTGAGGACTTCCCGCTATGGAAAACACTTGCTTGTCTCCACCAGTCAGAGATGAGTTTTGACCTACATTTAAAGACCATGTTACAGATTGACAGACTGTATTGATTTAGAATTCATCAGATTTCTTGAGATGGTTTTCTTGAGGAAAACAATGTGGCAATGTTTAGTTAAGAGAAAGAGACAGAAAAAAGTCATCTACATGAGCCAATATTACTTTCAAAAAGGATGGGTTCTAGAGAGGAGCTAGACCTGCAGTTGCCCTAAGTTTTCAAGTTAGTTCCTGTATCTGTGGAAGTTCACCAAAGTAATCTGTGTTCCCTCTTTTCTCTTTCTTCTCCCCTCCATTAAACAACGGCAAAACAACCAAACTGTAAGCCTCTTCTATAAAGTATCTTAAGTTGTTTGAGTCATAAAGTGCCTTCAGAGCATCTTACGGGTGAGTTTCAGATATGTACAAATACTAAATTGTATGATAGTTGTCTACTTTAAAAGAATAAAGAACAAATCACTCTCCTAAAAAATTGGACCTGTGGTTCTCCAGGAATGTTAGGTCTTCAAAGATCATGCTTAGACCATAAATTGTTCCCATTAGTTACAGGCAAGAGTTAATTATATACAGAGAGAGATATTTAAAGATCTGGCAAATTAAGCTTCTTCTTGGTGGTATTAAACCTGTAGACAGTCTGAACAAACAAAGCATGTCCTATTACCTCAATACCATTCATTCTTGGGTTGAAATATCTATGTGCATCCCAACTCCTTTTTTTTCCTTTCCCCTACATTTATATCCCTCAAGAACAAACTTCCTGACTTTCTGCCCAATGATATGCAAAAGTTTTGTGGTTCCAGAAACAAAACTGACATACAGAAAATATAGTTCCTAAAAGTATTATTCTGCTTTCATTACATAGATTATTGTGCTTTGCAGAGATAGATATAGATGCTTCTACAACTCGTGTATGTATATACATTGAGGATTAAAGGGAGAATTGATCACATTCAATATGAAATATAGCAATAATGTTAATATACACTTCACTGTGTGTGTATATGTATGATTTAATGTATACACATATGTAAATTAACATGAGTATGTACCTGGTAATTCATCATTAAGCACAACCTTATATTGTGAAGATAGAAGAAGCCAGGAATACATGTTTCTATTCCCAATGGTTTTAATAATTGGGAGTCAAATATGGTACTCTCCTTACTCTTACATAATTGCATTAAAGAGAAGAGTTACCAGGAGGAAAGCAGTGAATACTGAGTGGAGTACAAGAGAAAGAGATGGAAAATAGATACAAGAAGCTAGGTCTCAAGGGGCAGTATTTTCTATTTGCTGGGCTACAGACTCACAGCTGATAATGCAAGTTGTAATTAATATAAAAGCAGGAGACAATATGGGAAAAGCTTGTAGTCACAGGGCCACAAGAGATCACTCTGCTGCTATCCGCTGTTTCTCATTTACACACACAGTCTTTCCAAGGAAACACAATTTTGCCAGTGTTTTCTCCCTTGAAAGTTAAAAAAAAAATTGATTTAGCACGATCATTGAATTTTGCTAAATCTAGAAAAGAGCTTGGAGAAGACAAGAGTCTCTAGGCAGATGAAGCAAATCTGACATGCTTGTCTTTTGCCGATGCTGCAAATCTGTTGAAAACTTCAAGCATTTTAGACTATTATAACATTACTGGGGAAGGCATGTTCTCAGGTATGTTGGCTATCAGATAATATGAATTAAGTCCTAGTTATTCATAGATATCTTATTTCTTAAACTATCTAATACTTTTCACTTCTTTTCTATTGCCAAAGGACAATGGGTCAAAAAGTGCAAATCTTTTGTGTAAATGGAAAGCTGAAAAAAGTAAAATGTGTCATCCTTCTTCAGAAAAAAGAAACTAAGTTTATTATCCTACAAGGCCTCTCTAAGATATTTTGAAACTCATCTTACAAGTTTAAAGGTAGCTCTTATAAATGCACAATCTTTTCTTACTAACAAATGTTAAGATGTGCTTTTTCTCTAGTCTGAATAGTTATTCCATAATATATTCATTGAACCAAAAATCACATATGCCTTTAGAAAATGGAATAAAAATAACTTAGTATACAGATTCTTAAGGGCTGCTTGGTAAACAGCAATGGTAAACATATATAGTAAGATATTTCCAAATAAGCAAATAGAGCATGAAAAGCTGATTTAACTTGATAGATCTATTAATAATAAAAAGCAAGAGATATAATATCAAAACAAAGTTGTGCTGCTAACAAATTTTTTTAGGAAATGACAGTTTTTGTTCCTCTTGACATCACATAAATAAAACAAGAAGGAAAAAATTTAAGATTAACATTGGAGATCTCATATTTTGAAGTGTTTGTTTCCAAAAAGTATTAAAAAATATTCTCAGCCTAGTTACAAAAAAATAAAAATAAAAAATTTCCCTCTCTTATAACTCTGAACTTGACAAGAATTTTAGGAAGAATATTGGGCATTTCTAAAATGTGAAATTTTCTTAAAGACTATAAATAGTTCTTGGGTCTTCTCTCAGCTATTCAATAAGGGTTTAGAAGAAATAAGCCACCAACTACCATAAAGTCAGAATACTCTGTAAATTACCCTCCCATTTACTAGAAATGTTTCTTCAAGGGATATATGACTTGTTTTATGCTGTAAATTGGGTAGAACATTGGAGGGGGGTACCTTCCAAAGAATAATGAAATTGAATAAAAGGACAAAATGAACTAATAAAAAAGTTTTTCTACAATTTCCAACTAACTGTTTTCAAATGAAACTTTGTTTTAGGTCATCTGATCACAATTACATTTTTTTAAAAGCTCTCAACCTCATAACCTTTAATGATTTAAATAGTGTAATTATACTTGACAGGAAATTGACATGAAAGCTATTGACTATCAAGTCTTTAAGTGTCCTCCCTTGCCTCCTCAAACATACTTAAGAAGCATCCCAAGTGTTGGCCCATAAGTGGAATATTCTTGAAGTTCTCCTAAGCAGCCTATAATACTTTATCAAATCTAATTTACAATGGGACTAAGACAGTTTTGGTAAGTTAAAATATTAGCATTGTTTTTCATCATAATACACATTTGTTTTCCTCTTTGATATTTAATAAAACAACAGGGTTGGTTTTTTTTGTTGTTGTTGTTTTACCACATCTTGTTTTCTACAGAATTTGCAGAAGACTTTTATCTCAGGACCCTTACTTAAATATTCCAGCCCAGAAAAAGTTATTATATACTTTTCATCTCTGAAAGAAGTAATTCATACATATTACATGAAGACACAGCGTGTTATAATCTTAAAATATAAAAGTTAGCATGAATAATTAAGCTTTAAATCAAATTGGTATAAATTTAAGACACCTGCACTGAACTGAATGGATATATTTTCTCTTATAGAGCAAAATAGAGTTGCTTTTTCTCATTAATTTTGAAGATTATATGCAAGTACACTAATATCAAGGAAGCTCTGAACTTGACTCAGGGAGGAAATCATGTTTCATTTGTCAACAGGCAAAGCTATGTGCAAAATAAAATAAAAATATCTTTAAGTTTTCTGAAAGATTATAGACTGAAAAAAGTCATAGATATTCAATAGAAAAGAGAGCTTTCAAGTAGGATCTATTTTTTAAAAATTGATTTTTTGACATGTTTATTGTAAATATGATAAATCTGAATGACTGAGAAAATTGACATGAACTACAGCTGGAGTCCAGTTCTTTTTTCTTTCCTCTTTATCTTTTCTCCCTGATGTTCTGATTGAGCCAGAGTGTGACTATAATTGCCTGTTTCCTACCTGCAGCTAATACCTTTGAACACTTAAAAAATAATTACAGTGTTAAAAATGCAAATGATAATTATGTGCTATTATATTTACTAAACATAATGGAGTGATAACCAAAATTGTGAATTTCCCGTGACTCTAACGGATACTGTTTGATTTCCAAGTTTCCTTGTCTCTTTATGCTTATTATGCTGGTTTTCAGTAAGATAAATTCAATATATTCATTATTGCAAGTAAAACTATGGATCCGATGGCTTTCACTGTACCTATATAACTTCTGAGGAGCCAAGTTTTTTATAAATTATGGAGCTGGGCAGTTTGGCACCGTAGCAGTCTAGTTCACAACCTCTAAAAGCCACTCTTAAAAATCACCCAGTCACACTTGCACTTCTGATATTTCTTTTGATTCCTTTCTATTTTAGTATCTGCTAACAGGAATACTACTGAAAGCTGTATTCTTACCTAATATTCCTCTGCTGCCCCCTCTCCCCACACCTCCCACAACCCACAGACATACACACTCATGTACTCCTGCACGCGCACGCACTTGCTCACACATACACACGCAGGCATGCAGTGTAGCTGACTAACACTTCATAAGATAGAGGTGTATGTGTTTTGGGGGTGTCAAAGAGCTGTCACAAACTGTCACCTCCAGAAGAGAAACCTTGGCGTACAACAAATTAAACTATATTTCTTTTTAACTGTCATTATTCATAGCCAATAAGTTGAAATGCTCTCACTATTTCATGTGCAAATAAAACCATGAGGAAACTCAATGGATCAGAACAGTGGGCCAACAGATAAAACAGGGAAAACATATGCTGTCTCTGTCCTTCTTGAAGTGGCTCCTTATCACCTCAATACCAACTTTTACCAAATAAGATCCAGCCTGGGGCTATGTATTAAATATGTATATCAAAGCAAATTTAAAAAAAGCAAATCTGGATGTTCAAATGAGATATATTTGCATGCTAATTTTTTTCTACTGGGGTTTACTTTTCAGTTGTTATTTCAGTGCTGGTTTTGCTTTTTTAAAATGTTTTTTTAATTTTAATTTTAATTTATTCTGTGTTAGAGATAGGTGTAGAGGACAGGGGTCTGAAGAAGGGAAGTCTAAACTGAAAGTAAATTTTTGCTCTTTTAGGGGAAGATAGCCCCAGAAAGAAGCACCACAAATGTACAGGTTGTATAATATTACTTCTGAAATGGTGCAAATGGAGGTTTCAGATAGTCTAGAAATGGTTATTCACTTATATCACTCAACATCCTAAGGCAAATCAAGTCAACAAGTGTTGAGTAAAATCTCACCGAGGGAGGCATAGTTTCATTGCTACTAGGGATGGAGTGATGGTGGAATAGATTATTGTTTCATCTCCAAACATATAATGAGGGGGAGAGGGTTAAGCTATAGTTTGCCTCTTTTAGGAATGAGGTGACAAACAAATGGATTTGAGATAAATCAGTTGTCTTGTTTGCTTGAATTTGTTCTGTGTATATGTTTTTTGAGAGGGATGGGTGAGGATGACGACACCATAGCTAATAAGAATTCTTTTTTTTTAGCTAAGATGTTTGTTAAATCATTAAAATAGTAACTTCTAAACTAGTCCCTTCTTTGTGGCACATTAATTTAAATATGAAATATCATAATAGAGTATCTCAAAATGACTTAAGCATTTTTCATCAGCTGAAATCCTAAACAGGCTAATCTATCTAATCTCTTAAATATAAACACAAGCCCTTTCTATTTCTACAGAACCTCTTGAAAAAAAAAAAAAACTGTTGTCAAGAACCTCTACTATAAAGCCAACAAGTTGGGATCCCTTTAAAAAGAAATTAGAAGAGATTTGTGTTCCACAGGACCAATACACTTCTCCAGTTCTGCAAACCATGCAAATAGGTTTCTCCCTTTCATCTCCATTCCCCTAATGATACATATGCATGTGGATTGGGGGTCAAGAAACACTAAAAACAAACAAACACATTTTGGAATGGAATGTCATACCTCATAGACCACATCCACAAATCACAGAACAGATTAGCAAATAAACTTTCAGTCACTGCTGTAACCCATTTGATTTCACTTAATAGAAAAATCGCTCCCTAAAAGTCTCCCCCAACCTCTCCCCACTTCATTTCAAAAGAGAATAGAAGAAATAGATTAGAAAGCTTTCAACCCCAGTGCATTTGTCTCAGAACTTGTGCATCTCAATCATCTCAAGTATACATACATATAAACACATAATACACATATAGATATATTTAAATATATAAAATCTAACCTCATTCTTATTCTTCCCTCCCATTTAGTACAAAGGATAGATATTAAATTCATATGTGTAAACACATATGCATGGGATTAATATGTGTATATATAAATTCATATATATGAAATAAGATTCAATTCATTTTTTTTTTTCAAAAAGGGGTAGAGTTAAGGAGGGCAACTGTAGAAGTTTCTTCTCCTTGAATTCAAATCCCCTTAATCTTGACTCCTAGGGATGGGGGAGGATGAGGGAAGAGGAAAACTATCTTCCTACTTCAAAGAACAATTTTCAGGGCTTAAGTTCACATCAAGTGTTAAATTAATATTTCAACCACTAGGTTATTAGATTATATCATTTAGGTTATGAGTTCAATTGAATCTAATCTGTGTAAACCCCTTTTCCCCACCCCTAAGGCAGGTTCCTATAAATAAACTGTAGTTCACACCCACTCTTTTTTAACCTAGCCACTCTTTCCTTCACTACCAGCTGCAATCTCTCTTCTCATTGCTTTTTCAAATTTCTAGTCTCACTACATATGTTTTTTAAAGCATCAGATTCACTAGATCTGATCCAAAATAGAATTAAAAAAAACAGAATAGAAAGAAACCTCCTTCCCTTGCCTGAAAAACACAAGTGCTCCTTTACTATACCCACCCTACTCCTTCACCAACTGTTAAAGTGTTAAAATAACCACTAACCTATGGTTACCCAATCATAATTCTCTCCAGCTTTCTGTAATACATTGCTAATAATTGGTTCATCAAGGTTACTGTCTTTTATTATGAAGATGCTTCAGGCATTTGGCAATAAGTCCATATTCTGACAATAAGTTGTTATAAAGCAAAAGCATTGAAAACTCTCTTCAGTGAGGCCCCATCCTCATTTTCCCCACTACCACAATGTAAAATTGCCAGTAATTCTCAACTCTATCATCTGTATGGGAAAAGATAAAAATCAGTACTCACTTTCCCCCCAAAGTGTTCTTTTCTCCCTGCCATCCTCCTGCCTGTACCGCCTGCCCCCTCCCCAATCCTCTTCACATCCTCCTCAGCTTTTCCTGCCTCTATTTTCTTTCTCAGCTGCATAGATTATAGGGTTGTAAGGCAGAAAAGGCACCGGTCACCACATCAAACAAACAATTTGCTAGCACTACAAGTCGCCCAGATACAGGAAACTTGACAAATTATCATCGCAAATCACTCTGCTGTCTCTACAAACAACTTCCCCAGGACAGTGCAGAAAGTAAGGAAGAAGGAAGAGAATCAAGAGAAACAAACAAAACCAGCTCCAATAAAAGCCCAAAGCAACCAAAAATCCTTGTGCCTACCCCAAACAAGTGATTAATTAATTTTTAAAAGCAAAATGAAGGGAAGAGGAAGGCACCCTTATCAGAGAAGACAAGGATAGTACAACAGGTAATATATACAAGTCATCTAGAGGCTTTTTCAAATATCAGAATGTCAGAGTTCAACAAGACTTACATGGTCAGCTAGATTTGTGGAAGATCCTGAGAGCTCTTCATGGTCAGATTTGGAGCTGCCATCCCTCTCATCAATAACTAAGTCAATGGGCATTTTCCCTTTCAAACAGCTAATGTACCGGTGGCAAAAGTTATCGCACAGCTCATGGACCTTGAAAAAAAAGAAAGGTCATATAAGTTTTTTTAATGATTATTTTGTTATTCTTTGTTTATGTGTGTGTTTGTGTATGTGTTTTAAGGAGAAATACAGTATAAGGTTATGTTTAGGAAGAACAACGATGTGAGGTATCCCTGGAGTAACTCTAATTAAGGAGTAGAATAGTCAAAGTCGAGGAAACAATAGAGAAATTGTTGCAGCATATATTATTCTCCAGAGACCACCCAAAACAAGAAGTTAAAAGACAAAAGAAAGAGAAAGAAATTGAAATAGTAGGTTCAAACTGGGATTTTTGAGAGGCAAATCCCATTAGATGGTAACATCAAAATATTAAAAATATCGGACTTGAGATCCCTCTAGAGAATTTATGTCAGCAAAGTACTGCTTGTAAATTTCTAGCAGATTTGTTTGAACTGGGATAAATATATAGATTGTAAAATACCTATGGCAGGTAATTCTGTATGCACAAATCTATATGCATTTCTTGATGGGGAGATGAGTTGGGGTTAATGGAGAAATTGAAAGATTGGGTATTCGAATTGGGTGGTTTATTTGCATTTCAAAATAATCCTGTATTTGGGGGTGGAGTGGGAATGGAGATGTCCTGGGAAGGAATAATTAAAAATACATTTACCAAATTATGCTATCCACCTTTCTTATGTTCCGCAATACCAAATGAAGAACCTGGCTAAAGGACCATTTGAAGAAAAGCCCCCCTCTGATAGGCATGGTTTGGGGGCAGCCCCTATTATCTTCTTGCACTGACTACAATATATCAACCCTGAGAGAGATGCCCCTGGGGCCCAATCTCTCTGGCCAATGTCTCTTAAAAATCAAAGCTCTACTACAGGGGGGAATTGGACATGACAAGGTAGACTGTGATATTTCCACCCTCTTTTTGCTTACCTTTTCTAACTCCAAAAGATGAAACCTTAGTACTTGAATTGCTTGTATCATCTGTAAGAAAGTTTTGAAATTGAAATTATGTATGTGAAAGTGGATAAGAAAGAAGAAGGGGGTTGGAGATGGGAAATTTGTCTGGCTAGTATGAAGGCATGGTGACTAAAAGCCTGGAGTCTGGGAAGAACCCAAATGAACAAGAAAAACGACTGGAGAGGAAAACATTGCTATGAATTTTCCATCACTCAGTCGACATCCAGCCACTCAGATCAACTTGAACCTAAGCTAGGTACTTTATTTTTTGTCATATTCATTTTGTAGTCCCTACTGGCAAGCAGGGTTCTACTGAGGCCTGTCTGGTGTCAATATCCTTTTCCTTCTCTGCCCTACACTCTTTCCTATCCTCTTGCCCTCCCACCCCCAACACACACACATACACACAAACAAAACACCCACCCTAGGAGCCGAGCCTTAGGGGCAATCGAACTAAAGCAATTTCAACCCCCCAAGATAAAAAAGGAAATGCTCTAGGTGAATAGTGAGCAAACATCTTTCAAAGAAGATCGTGGTACTTTTAATATTGAAATCATCCAAATTAGCAAAAGAATTGCAGTTAAAACGACCAGCAAGGTCCTTTCCCTTCCCTCCCCCCTCACACGGAGCTCTACTTTGCCCTGCAGTTACTTCCTTGGCTTTAGCTGACCGAGGCTCTGCAAGCGGCCTTTGCAATACAAAGGAAGTAGCTACACTTCTCCCCCGTTCACTCAGAAAGTGAAGCTAGTTAGATTCCGTTCTTAATCATCCTGCTTGCTTCTCTCTCTCCCCAAACTATCCCCTTCCCTGTTTCAGGCTCCTAGTAGGAACTCCCTCTTCTCTCCCGTCACTTCCCCAGGATCTTTAATCCTCGGACTCTTAACAGGATCACTTTTTTTTTTTTAATTTTTAACGATCTCTTGCCTTCAAGTACTCAAAAGAGAGCTTTTTGAGAATGGCAGAAGCTACACTAAGGATCTAGGGGGCTAAGGGAAGCCAAGGGAGATTGAGGTGGGAGACAGGGAAAACAGAAAACTCTAATCTTACCAAATTGTCCAACTCTGGATTTGAGGAAAAAAGTGGTTTTTCTGCTCGAACCTATAAGAAGCAGGAAAATAAGCATAAATTACGGCTCCCTTTTATACCACTGTGGCGGAATGAATTGGGGTTTTCTTGTAAGGATATATAAAGGTGAATTAGGGTAGGGAATAAAGGATAGGATAGGCTATAACACGAGGAACAAGTCAGAACATTAAAGGAGTAAGGATCAGTTGGGGAAAAAATTCTCTGAAACAAAAGCCATTTGAGGGGAGCTGGAGCCCCCAAATTTACAACCTAGGCCTAAAGCCATTATTGCTCACTTTCACTGTCCTTTAATCCATTTCGGATTTTATTCTCTCACCTCCCTATCTTTCCTGAATAGTCCAAGGTAGAGGGATTTCCACCTTCTCAGTCAGTGGACCACTGACACCCCCTTATTCCAATTCTTGATTAAGTAGGTATTTGTAAGGAAGGGAGTCAGTCGCCAGATGAGAAGTAGGTCAATTTTAATTCAAGGGTCGAGCCCTAGTATTCCTCGCTGGGGGGAAAAACAAACACCTACATTTATCTTGAGTTCCAATTTGCCTCCAGGCACTAAGATGGAGAGAAGGGAGAGGCGAATGAAAAAGTGGAGCGGAGGTAGGGGCCAGTTTGTGTTTCTTTCTTCTCCTCTAGTCTCCCCTCCCCACTAGCCTTTTCAATCCGATTATTATTAGGAAGGGAGGGTGCAAAAGAGTCAGGCTATAGCTAGAGGGGAGAAGAGTAGGTCAAAATTGTTTAGACCTGTTTTGCGAAGACTGCGATGTCCTCGTTGAAAGAGTCGGAGGAGCAGACGTCTCCGCCGGCCACTCCGGGTTCCCGGGGAGTACAGGTTGCCAGCTCGCACTTCTCAAAGACCAGAGCTAACAGAGGAAACAACGGGTGCCTAACGGGTAGCACCACACAAAGACACACAGAGAGAGATGGGGGTGCAAGGGGGAAGGAGGAAGAACTGTAATCAACAAGTTTTGAGGGGGTTTCAAATACAAACACTCATTGCACTGCACAGCCCTAAAGTGTCGTCAGTGAGCTGGGCCAATGCCGAAAGTAGAAAGGGGGTGGGGGATAAAGCTGAATCCCTAGCCGTTTCTACTGGCTTAAACTCCTACAATCTAGGGTCAGAGAAGCCCTGCGGACACTTTGCCACGAAATAAAAATAGCAGCAACTTTAAAAACCAACAAGCAGGGATCTCACATTAATGGTAGTGATGGGCTGATCCAGGTCCATTCGCGTATAACAGAGAAGCCTAACCTCTTGACCACTGTGATATTGTACCTTAAAAGGGAAAAACTGTCGAACCAAAAACTGTTTAAAGGGCTTGTTTTCATGAGGTCCCAAAGAAAACATGAAGCTACACATAGACACCCGGACTTCAAGGGAAGTATCCCCCCCTCCCATCCTCCTGCTACAATTGCTTGCTGTCTAGTTAAAATAACGAGACAAGGCAATAACAATATTGGTAAAAATACGGAAAGACTCCCCGTCCATTCCCCCCCCCCCTCCTCACCCTCCCCAGCCCATTTCACAGAACTATTTTACCCTGGATTTATAGCAGTCAAAAACAGTTGCTTATGAACTTTTGAAAATTGTTTGTTTTTTGTGTTTCTCAAAGCCTAACTCAGCTTTTTAACTGGTTGTTAGCTGTCTCTTGCTTCAGGGTAAGTTGATGTTTACCAAACGTTCCCTAAAACCTACCCCATCCCACCTCTTTTCCCCACTTACGTTCAGCCCCCGAGAGGCAGTATATGTTTATTACACTTCAGTGTAGTGCACCCCCATCCCTTTCCCCCAGCTCCGTATAAACTCTCTGAAATTGTCATTTAAAGACATCCCCACAATCTCCCAAGAACATCTTTTTTTTTTTCTTGCAAAGGAGCACCCCTGCCCCTTTTACTTCACCGTAGGAGTTTAATTGTCTGCTCCTTTATTGTAGAGAACTAAGAAATAGTAGATCTAGGTTTCCTGGCCAAGTGGAGCTACCCGTCTCCTTACTCCAGTTGAATTTAGTGACTACCAGAGCCTCCGTAGGAAACAGGAAAAAAAAAAGGGGGGGGGGAGGTTGTGCTTTATTTGCAGGAAACTTTGCCCTTTTCCTTGGCCTCTCTCTGGTTAGGGTCCATCCAAAAGAACAGAAACTTAACCTTTCAGCAGGAGTATTATACATTAAGATGAGTCTCCGCCAAATTTCTAGGGATTAAAACAGGCATGGATCACAAGGGAAGGGGGGGGGGCAGCGGAATAATTTCTTGGTGACCGGGGTTCTGTGTAGGGAAAAAGATAATAGTACCTAATTCACTGAACACGTCCGCCTCCTCTTTTGCATTCCGTGGGACAAGGATTACGGTCCTTTACCTTCTCCATTCCTAGCTCAAGTGCCCCCAGCCAACACACAAATATGAACAGTTAGCAACCCTCCCCCCACCCCAATCCATTCAGCAAACTTGGTCCAGGAGATAGGGTTTTACCCATAGATTGCGTCCTTGTCCCGTTTCAGGGCATCATTGACAGCAGATCCCATGCTGGCGGGCATGACATTGGGGTGCGGGGCGTGGGCTCCGTAGTGCTGAGTGGCGTGGAGCGGCGGCCCGTGGTTCAGGTGGTGAACCGGGGGAATCGGCCGTGGAGCGTGAGGGTCTCGTACATGGAAGCCGGCACCCCTACTCCGTCCATTCCGCCGTAATGGGGAAGCTCATCGTACTGTCAAAACGGGTCAGAAAAGGGAAGGAAGAAAGGGAAGAGGCAGAGGGATAGAGAAAGAAAAAAGCGGAGGACGAGGGACGGGCGAGAGAGAGAGACAGAGAAGAAGAAGAGAGAGAGAGAGAGAGAGAGAGAGAGAGAGAGAGAGAGAGAGAGAGAGAGAGAGAGAGAGAGAGAGAGAGAGAGAGAGAGAGAGAATTAAAAAAAAAACACAAAGTCAGAAGAGAGTGAAGTACCGAAACAAGTTAGGTAGACAAAAAAAAAAGCAGTCAAAACAAGACTTGAAAGTTGTAAATATGTGTGTGTGTGTGTGTGTGTGTGTGTGTGTGTGTGTGTGTGTGTGTGTTTAAAAAACTATGAACCAAAAGAGGAAAGGGCTAAGAGGTTAAGGTCTGGGGAGCAAGGCGAGGCTCCACTCTCGGCCAGAGGAAGAAGAGAGATAAAAAGGAAACAAGGGAGAACTGGAGTTGCTCTGAATAGGGAAGCCCCAGAGCCCACCCTAACCCCCCTTTCCTTCCATCCAAAGGATCCAATAAATCAAAAGCCGAAATGAACAAAATAAAGGAAAGAAAACGCTAATAAACAACAACAACAACGATGAAGACGACAACAACCAGTCCCTCCCCGGGGGTAGGGGCCAAAGAGGGGTTGGGGGGAATAACGTGAAAGTTACCAGAAACATTATTTAGCAGCGGATTCCCTGCGTCCTTGTCAAATTCAGAGACAAAACAAGCAGCAAAATATTGTCTAGGCAGCAGCTCTCCTCTGCAGCCCCTGCTACTGAGCAGAGGGAGCAGCAGCAACAGCAGCAGCAGCAGGAGAAACAGGGGAATCGCGCTGCTGGGGTAAAAGCTGGAGCGAGGAAAAAGCGTGTAACAATTGCACACACAACACACACGCACACATTCGCCCTTTCGCCCGCTCACACACCCGCTCTAACACGCGCGTTCAGACACGCACACACGCGCGCGCACTCACACAGAGGCACAAGGGGAAAAAAAGAAGCCGATGAATAATTTTGCTGCTATTTTTTTTTAAATACTGGCCGCCATCATCAAGCAGCAAGCAGCAGCAGTTCTGTAAGAGGAGGCATCGGACAGGCCCCTTTTAGGAGAGGATTTTATATCTAGGTAAGTGTTGGAGATTTAAACCTACCCTTTGCGCCATCAGTCTGCGCTCCAATAAACTCCTGGATGTGTCGTATATTTAATATCCCAGTCCGGTTAAGAAAGTGATTTAGGTTGAAGATTTCTTGGTTTTTTTCCCCCAAACAAGGAGAATTCTGATTCTCCAATTAAAAAAAAAATAAGCCCAGGCAAAACAACGAAGAGTTTTTCCTGTGATATTTCTTCTTTTTTCTTTTTTTCTCTTCTTCTTCCTCCTCCTGCTCTTCCTCCTCCTCCTCCTCCTCCCTCCTCCTCCTCCTTCCTCCTCCTCCTCCTCCTCCTCCTCCACCACCACCACCACCACCACCACCACCACCACCTCCTCCTCCTCCTCCCCCTCCTCCTCCTCTCTTCTTTTCCCCCTTTTCTCCCCTCTTTCCTTCTGTTGGCAACAACAACAAAACCAAAAGAAAAAAAAAGAAAAAAAGGAAGAAGAAAAAAAAGACGAAAAAACTTTGTCAAGCCCCCGAACTGAAGGTTACGATCGGCCCGTCAGCAGCCCACATGTAACCAAACTGTCGTGTCTCATGGCTTTTTGCCACTCCAGCTGTCAACTCAAAGCCAGGGAATGTCAAGGTAGTGAATGAATGATGGTGATGATGATGAAGAGGAGAGGAGGAATCTTTCAGACCCCGTTTTTTTTTTCTTCCAGTAAAACTCCTCGAGGGATTTCTGCTTCTCTTTTTTGGTGATAAAAAAAAAAAATCCCTTTCCCCCCAGATGCCTATGTTATGATCCTCTCTCTCTCTCTCTTTAGAGTACTGTGCAAGTAAAGCAGTCAAAAAAAAGAAAAAAGAAAAAAGAAAAAAATTAATAGTTGCAAAAACTGGACTTCCTCCCCCTCTCTTTCCTGGTAGATATTCTCTCTTCTCTCTCTCTCTCTCTCTCTCTCTCTCTCTCTCTCTCTCTCTCTCTCTCTCTCTCTTCTCTCGATCGCTCTCCTCGCTCGCTCACTCACCTCTCTCTCTCTCTCTCTCTCTCTCGCTCTCTTTCTCTCTGTGAGATGAGTGAGTGTCAGTAAGTGTTGGCAGGTTGGCTGCTGCCTGGCTTATAGAAGAGACTCAGTTTTGCAGCGCTGATCGGCGGGAGAATGAAATGACGGAACCCGGAAGTCGTGGTGGCCATAGCCAGTCCTACAACAGAGACATACTGGGAGAGGGAGAGGGAGAGAGGAGACTAAAGCCTATGATATGCAGAGTATGCAATCAGCACTGCTTCAACTCCACACGGGGAGGAGGAGGGGGGGTGGAGTGGGGGGAGGGGGGTGGGTGGGAGAGCCACACAACAGATCATACCCATAGCAAATCAGCGTTCCTTTTCATACAGGGGGAGAGAGAGGGAGACTGTGCAGGAGAGGGGGAGAGGAAGAGGAGTGTGTATGGGAGAGACAGGGAGAGAGAGAGGCAGGGACAGGAAAACTGCAGAAAGTACGGTACAATATTAGATGTTTTGATTTTTAACCTTATTTTTTTTTACAAAATCCTAAATATCTTCTGCCTCAATTGCTTTAGCGTATGCTTTACGTGGTTTTCCTCTTTTCTTTTCTTTTCTTTTTTATTTAAATCTCTATTTTTCCCAGCCCTCTGTCTTCAGAAGGATCGAATGTTTTGCGAAAATCCGGGGGGCATCTTTTAGAGGCAAACTTGATCGTTTCAGGA